>NC_068449.1:18556549-18754049 GCF_023373465.1 Oncorhynchus keta
CAAAGTTGTTGCTGTGATATGTGACAAAGTGCCTTTGTGCCACAGTTTTCTAATGATGATGTGATTTATGATTCAAAAGGCCTGAACCAATATGGATGTTATACCTTGCATCAGAAGTATAGCACCAACACCTTATTAGCTCTCTGCTGAGCCCAAAGTGTCACTGAGCCCAACTCCCTGATGCAGTGTGTGGTTTGAGGTGAGTTATGGTCAGGGATCAACATGCTAGTGATAGAAACAATTGGACAATGCCATGCCATTTTCTCCATATACCTTTGAATTGCGCCCCTAGTTTGTCTTTTATATCTCCTCTGTATCCTATCTTTGGAGTGTGTTAAAGTTGAGAGGATACAGTGAAATTGTTAGGCCATCGATCCCCATTTTATTTGTGTACAGTATAATGACATCTGTAGTATCTTCTTTCTGGGCTGTCGGAAAAACGGTGCTTTTAAAATTATCCATTGCAATTCACATGGACCCTATTCTGCATAAATTCTAAGTTGCATCAGTGTACTTGTTGTTCAAGTTTTCCCTCCAGGTTGTTACATTTCATTGCCCCTCAATTTAGGAAGTCCAATTGCATGGTTCAAATTATACTTGTGTATTATAATTGCCTTCATTTTCCCCCCACTTAAGTAGCATTTGGCCTATAAAACATGACTTCAAGGGGAAATTTGATATAATACACTGGATGAAACATTGGATGTAGAAAAAGGAAATGTATAACTCTACTGATAATAATTAATCAACTCATTTTTATGAATGGTGCATGACTCACAGCAATCCTCGGATGATTTTTATTCATACTCATATGTTGTTGGAATCTCGTAAAGGTACTATCTGTTTTAGTGAACTTAGCCTAATACTGGGAGGGAAAATACAACTACGCCTTACCAATTTTTGTTTCTGTGCATTTTTTTTTTTTTTTTTTTTTTTTTTAAAGAGAGAAATTAAGCTAAATGCTATAACATCACAGTAATGATAAAAGGCCTTATTAGTCATTCTTATTTAGATAAAAGGGTATCCAACTTTCATTCTTGACTTAGATGTTGAAATAAAACCCCTTTTTAAATGTCTTGTGCACTCATTATTGCTTGTTCGTCTCTTGCAATTTAGATAAATGATATAACAATAAACTGAAGGTGGTTGAGTCTCAAGCAGTAGGGAGGCGGAAGCAAGCCAAGGGAGCGTCTCTTTCTGCAGGAGACACGGGCGCTCCATACCCACTGATCCCGCGGGACACACTGAAGACACCGGGACTGTACTTGCAGTTTTGGGTTTTGATGCACTCTGTTTTGTGGATATCTGTTCATCTCTCAAAGAATAGACTGGGGAGGCTGAGAACAACAGGACAGAAATGCTAGTTATTTATGATCAAGAGTATTGACAGTAATGGTGATGGGTGGGATAGTTAAATATTAGATTATATTTTATGATGGTTAAGTCAGCCTTGATGCATGCAGTGGGTGTCCTTTACATGGATGATGTAGCACTTATGTCTCCCCTCAGCTATTCTCAGTTTTGGGTTTCAATTACCAAACTAATGGGGTGGAGATAAGGAATCACAGCCTCAAGTCAACAAAAGTTTGTTAGGTTGCAATGACCGTCTGCTTTGGGGCCCAGGGGTCATATACTGTAGCTATTGTCTTTTGTTATGAAGATGGCTGCCATTATTTAGCAGGCAGGTGTAGCTTAGTGAGGAAACAAAGGGGAAGGCAGTTGTCTGAGTGAGACCCCCCCTTCTCGCTCTCGCGAGTTCTCCCTCCATGTTAAATTGGTGTGTTGTTTTTCTCTCCCCCTTGGTGTGTGTTGCAGCACCCGGACAGTAAGATGATGCAGATCAACCTGACGGGCTTCCTGAATGGGAAGAATGCCAGAGAGTTTATGAGGGACCTGTGGCCTCTGCTGCTCAGTGCCCAGGACAACATTGCCGGTATCCCCTCTGCCTTCCTGGAGCAGAAGAAAGAGGAGATCAAACAGAGACAGGTAAGCAACCAGACACAATCTCACAATCACCACATTGGTGTCACGCACGTGTTTTATGGCTTTGGCCTAGCATGTTGTCTGTGGAACACTGGTCACGTTAATAATATTAACATATAATAGTTTTACTAATTTTACGTGTATATACTGTGTTTTACTCGATGCCACTCCAACATTGCTCCATTCTTTTACTTTTAGATTTGAGTTTTGGGTACTATTGCACTGTTGGAGCTAGGAACACAAGAGTTTCGCTTCACCCGCAATATCATCTGATAAATATGTGTATGTGACCAATAAGATTTATTTGTTGCAGATTGAGCAGGAGAAGCTTGCCTCTCTGAAGAAGATTGATGAGAAGGAAAACAAAGATAACAGAGAAAGGGAGAGCCCCAGAAGGTGGGAGAAAATCACATTAAGTAAAATCCCTTGAAGTCAATGTCCATCAAAATATTTAAGGTTGGTTCGTGTAGCATTTGTTCTTATCACATTTGTTGTTGTCGTACAGGAGGAAGTCAAGGTCACAGTCTCCACGGCGACGGTCTCCAGTGAAGAGAGAGAGAAAGCGGAGTCACTCCCGCTCCCCGAGGCGTAAGCCCAGTCCCAGCAGCTCCCCTCCACCAACAGCCCCAGCCATCACCCTGGTCAGTGTTACATTGCCCCAGGGCACTGAGGAGCCCCAGCCAGAGCCAGACACCTCTGAGAGCGCCGTACCTGAGCCAGTCATTCAGGAGGCCTCTTCCACCAGGTAAGATGCTGGTTTGGGCACCGACTATTATCTGGCAATATTCAGGGATGTGATTTTTCCTGATTTGGTAGTTCCAGCTTTTTAAAATATTTTAATCTAATTTGTGGTATGTTTTTCATTTTCAAGTGATTTGGTGAAGCCGCACACTGTGGTTGTGGTACCTGACTCTGTGATGAAGGTCAAAGAACCCTCCCCAGGAAAGGCTTCTAAAAAGGAGAGGCCCAAGCCCAGGGAGAAGGAGGGCAGGAGGGACAGGCCCCGCCACCGCTCTCGCTCCCATTCCCGCAGACGACCTAAATCGCGGTCCAGATCTTACTCCCCACGCCGGAGGCCGAGCCCCAGGAGACGGATGTCCCCTCGTCGTAGGAGCCCCCCCAGACGTGGCCCCCCAGGCCCCAGACACAGGCGCAGTCGCTCCCCTGTCCGCAGGTGAGTAGAGGGCCATGCAAGTGTAGCAGAGTGCAGAAGTGTCCATTACTGAAGCTGTCATTAACTAGCCAACTTACCAAACAGCATGTAAACCTGCATTGTGGTTGATTTGCGCTTTGTTTGTCCAATAGGCGGCGCTCTCGCTCCCCATCATCCTCTGGGAGCAACTCCTCCGCGGCTCGCTCACCTCAGAAGGCCATGAAGAGAACGTCAACCACACCTCCTAGGAAACAGCCCCGCGGCCACGCAGCTGATCCCTCCCTCAGCCCCTCCAGGAGAAGAGCCCCCAATGGTAGCCCCCCTGGGAAGGCCCGACGCTCTGCCTCCCCTCGGGCTAGAAAGGGCCGGTCCTCAGCCTCCCCGTCCAGATCAGCTGGTATGTTGGTTTTCCATTCTAAATAGAGCTACATATGCCACCTTCTCATCCCTGCTCTAATGTACATAAAGTACTATCGGAGTTTACAAAGGGCTGTAATGAACTTGGCCCATCATCCCTATCGAACTCCCTCACCATCTCAGATGTGGGACTCCCTCACCTTGCCAGTGACATCATGTTACATGATCAGTCTCGGAGTGTGATACACATATACCGTTCGTCTAAAAAAAATCAACCAGGGGTGGCTATGTCTATACAGCCAGCAGATGCCTGTTGAACTCAGTGACCTGGAAACACATTTTTTATTATCTCAAATCCCTGGATTACTTGATTCCTAGGCAGGCCTGGTTACAGAAGTATGACACTTGAAGTCCTTGGCGGGGGCTTAATGGCAGGCCGTGACTAATGGAAACTACTGAATCATAAACCTCTTTTCGGGCTGCTGAAACCAGAATGTATCGGTCCTACCACTGGTGTTATACAAGCATGTGTATTTGTGAATGAATCTTTCTGGAAAGACTTCGTGCCCTTTAAACGTCTTATTGATTTTTAGGTTCAAAGAAGAAACCAGGATCAAGGAATGATTCACTGTCTCCTGTTCCAAAACCCAGGCATTCTGAGGCATCGGAATCAGGTGAGTCTGCCTTTTAGCGTTTGTCTGTGTGGTGTGATGCACAAGGGTGTGGGTGGGTCTTTGTGTTTTCTCAAGCAGTGAATGGAGTCTCACTGCTTTGCTTTTCAGAGGGGGCTACCGCAGATCCTGTGCAGCAGCGACGTCAGTACCGCAGGCAGAATCGGGAGACGTCTTCAGGTTATAATTGTTTTTATTTGTCCCTCACCCCATCTTTTTTGCTAGCCGTTTGGTTTTGCACCCTCATCTCGTGGGTCTTGAAGTTGTGCCCAAATCCCCATCTGGGTGTTTTTCCTTTTATTGCTACTGGGAAATGACGTGTGCTGTCTACTTTTGGATTGGTTACAGATACTGGATCATCCTCCTCATCAGAGGACGAGGGGTCCAAGAGGCCGGGCGGAGGGTCAGCGGCGAGGAATGGGAATGTCAGGAGGCGGCGCAGTCGTTCCCCCTCCTCCCCCAGGAGACGACACAGGGACGGCTCCCCCAGGTCAGCTATAGACGGTTTCTCCTATCCCTCTCAATGTCATGATTAAAGTTGAGGTTTTGCCCACATCATGCGTTCCTCATTTAAATGTTTGCTTTCCTGTACAGAAAAAGGCGCTCCCCCTCTCCTGGAGGACGCCGATCTCCCCCACGCCGTCGCAGATCTCCCTCTCCTCCTCCGAGACGCAGGTAAAAAACTTTTGCTATTCTTATTTTTTCCCCTCAGATTCCCTCCGTACTGAGCATTGTCCAAAATTGTGTACCACACCTGAGATTCAAATAATAACTTTGCTCGTATGTCCTCCTGTTCCCCCAGGTCTCCCTCTCCACCTCCTCGCAGACGCTCCCCCTCCCCCAGACGGTACTCTCCCCCCATCCAGCGGCGCTACAGCCCTACTCCCCTGGGCCCACAGAAGAGAAGGCTATCGGGGTCTCCCCCTCCCAAATGCCTTTCCCCGATGCCCAAGCGCCGTCCCTCCAGGTCCCCGAAGCGCAGGAGTCCCCCTCCCCAAAAGAGACGCACACCTCCCCTCCCCACCTCTCCCCCCCGACACAGGAGGAGCCCCATGCTCCCATCCAACCGGCCAGGCCGGGGCACGCGCTCCCCCCCTGCTGTTCACAGTAACCGCCTCTCCCCCTCCCCTGCCAACCGTGGCCGGGCCATGCGTGGGTCTGCTAGTCCTCAGGGGCGCTTTGACTCCTCGGGCACCTCTCCACCTGGCCAGAGGCGCCAGGTGTCCCCCTCACACAGCAACAGGGCAATCCGCAGGGTGTCCCGGACACCAGAGCCCCGCAAGAACCAGAGGTAAGCAGCTTTTAATTGGTCCAAAGCGGGTGCAACAACTCATACCACTATTTTTAGATTTATTTTCCAGGTATCACATTTTTTTCTGTCCCTATCAGAGCCTCTCAAAGCCCTCAGCCTATGAGGAGAGCGTCATCAAGGTCACCGTCTGGTTCTCCTAAACCAGGAGCCTTGAAGCGGCCGGCCCCAGCCTCAGGCTTCCCCTCATCGGGCTGCTCGGCCAGTGGCTCGCCATCAGCCCCTCTGGCCAAGAAGGCCAGCAGCGGCTCTGGCAGCCCTTCTCCAAACAAGGTGAGTTTAAAGCTGCTGTCTGTTAATAGTACAACGTGAGATTTAAAAATGTTTGACTCAACTAAGTGGCTAGTTGGGGAAGCGTTCTCATGTGCGTAATAGCTGGTGTGTGTATTTGTTTACTAATACTATGCTGACTTGACGTGGTCGACGGTAAAATAGTTTAACCAATGACGTGCGTCATCACACCCTCTTCTTGGCCCAACTACCAATTAAATACTTAGTCACTCTGCTTTGTCCTCTCCATCTCAGAATTCAGACACTGAGGCTGGAGGAAAGAAGAACAAAAAACATAAGAAGGAGAAGAAACATAAGAAGGACAAGAAGCACAAGAAACACAAGAAACACAAGAAAGAGAAGAGTGGAGTGCTGGTGGCTGCTGGGGATGGCCAGGAGAACCTGGGGATGGGAGAGGATGTAGACTCCGACCATAAAAAGGTGAAGTCTACTCTTCTGATTTACTGAGGGGGTTTAGCCAGCTTCACATATCAGCTCCACTGTTTCTAAGTAGGGGTGGGCAATGAGGACATTTTATTTTTTCAAATTTGACAGTATTTATTTTTTCCTATAATAATGACACTAGAGCGGCAACAAATACATTGTAAGTGGGTTTTAATGTCTGTCTCCATTCTGATTGTTTGATGTTAAATCAAACTTGAATTAGGGCGGGGCAGTAAGATCTAAAAAATGTTCCCTAACAATTTACATCTAGATGTTTTCTCAATTACCTTTGTTGTACAATTTTAAAGGTCAATACGCTGTATTTCAAGCAGTCAGCCTTCCACAACCATAGGACCCACGAATAAATGATTTTATCAAAATAGTTTAACCTGCCATTTTGCAGTAGTCACTGATCTGGCTTTTAAGTCTATGAAAATGCCCCTTTTGTTACTTATTTAACCAGAACAATTCATAGCCACTAATAATGACCAAGCTCTTGTAGCAGGCGAATGCATTATAGAAAATGAACACAGGTCTCATAAACAATCTGCCAAGCACAGGCCCATGTGCTGATGAGTAGCCAGCTAATGTTTATATTTCAATTCTAGCCAACTTGGATCTATTAACTAGCTATCAAGGTAGAACAGTTGAACTGCTAATCACTTTCCTGTCTATCTCCACCTGTTTGAACAGCATGCTAAACTGTTCACTTTGTTTTAATGTTGAAATCAAGTGGCATAGCTGGATAAGATGCTTATTTCACAGAAGGAGAACAAGTTGGTAATTCCTTATATAATTGCTTTTATGCTCATTTCAAATGGACTAAACAGACGAAACAGCTACCACATAACACTGTGGCTAAAATGCTGCTAGCGCTGACAAACGTTGCAATCTTCCAGGATCAATGTTCATTGATATTCCTGTTTTCAGTAGTGTCTTCTCCGCGCACAATTTGGGGAGTTGAGACATAAACAAGGTATCGTTATAATGGTTGTTATTTTCTTACAGTAATACAATGTTCAGTTTTTTAAAATTCTGTTGGAGCAAACCCAAATATTGATTTGGAACTGCTTGTCAGAAGAGGGCTCTGTTGTGGGTGGCATGGGCTTGGTTTGTGAGTTAGTGGGAATGTGCACATACAGAGGAGCGAGAGAGACTAGACTAAAAAGACGGGACGAGCATTCATAGAAAAGTCTGACTGCATTTAAAGCTCTTGCTAGCAAGTTGGCCATTCTCAGCTGTTAAACTTACTGGCGGTAATAATTGCCATAATTTTCATATTTTCATCTGTTTCATCTGTGGTTATTACATTTAATAAATCATACATTAATATACCATTTGTAGAAAGGTAAAGTAAAAATACAAACTGGTCTGTCCATCAGTACCGGTGTGTGTGTATATACAGTACCAGTCAAAAGTTTGGACACCTATTCATTCAAGGGTTTGCTTTATTTTTACTATTTTCTACATATTAGATTAATAGCGAAGACATCCAGACTATGAAATAACACATGGAATCAAAAGTTACTACAAATCAAAATGTTATTTGAGATTCTTTAAGCCACCCTTTACCTTGATGACGGCTTTGCACACTCTTGGCATTCTCTCAACTAGCTTCACCTGGAATGCTTTTCTAACAGTCTCGTTCCCACATATGCTGAGCACTTATTGGAATCTTTTCCTTCACTGCGGTCCAACTCATCCCAAACCATCTCAATTAGGTTGAGGCCAGGTCATCTGATGCAGCACCATCACTCTCCTTGGTCAAATATCCCTTACACAGCTATACAGCCTGGAGGTGCTGGGGTAGCCATGCTAGTTAAGTGTGCCTTGAATTCTAAATAAATCACTGATAGTGTCACCAGCTAAGCACCATCACACCACATCCACGCTTCACCGTGGGAACCGCACATGCAGAGATCATCCGTTCACCTACTCTGCGTCTCACAAAGACATGGCGGTTGGAATGTAAAATCTCATTTGAATATATCAGACCAAAGGACAGATTTCCATCAGTCTAATATCCATTGCTGGTGTTTCTTGGCCCAGGCAAGTCTCGTCTTATTATTGTTGTCCTTTTAGTAGTGGTTTCTTTGCAGCAATTTGACCACGAAGGCCTGATTTTCCCGAAGTCTCTGAACGGTTGATGTCTGTTACTTGAACTCTTTGAAGCATTTATTTCGGCTGTGTTAGGTTCTTATTTTTCAGAGTAAATAACCCACGGACACTAGAGAAGCTTTAACCAAGTTGATTCTTCCCAAGGGTTCTGTACAGCTGAAATCAGACAGCAAAACATTTCAGACATGACAATTTATATACATCCTACTTAAACTGTAAGGAGGAGTGTCTTATGGCTCCACAGGAAAGGTAACCAGATACCAACCCTGATTACTCCCTTAAGGGGAACTGACCTCACCCCTCACCTCCTAATCCACAGATATCCATCTGTCTTCCCTATATCAACACATCGCTCTCCTCCATCAAACACATTCCAAAGCTTTCTGGCCATTTACAAACTCTTTCTTTTCAAGGCGTTGTCTCTATCATTTATTTAATATCTCAATGTTTAGCCGATTCCAACAGCTGAAATTTGAGGCTGGTAACTCTAATGAACTTATGTGCTGCAGGGAATTCTGGGTCTTCCTTTCCTGTGGCGGTCCTCGTCAGCCAGTTTCATAACGCTTGATAGTTTTTACGACTGCACTTGAAGAAACTTTCAAAGTACTCGGAATCTTCCGTGTTGACTGACCTTCATGTCTTAAAGTAATGGACAGTTTCTCTTTGCTTATTTGAGCTGTTCTTGACATGGACTTGGTATTTTACCAAATAGTGCTTCTTTATACCACCCCTACCATGTCACAACACAACTGATTGGCTCAAACGCATTAAGAAGAACATTTCACAAATGAACTCTTTAACAAGGCACACCTGTTAATTGAAATGCATTCCAGGTGACTACCTCATGGAGCTGGTTGAGAAAATGCCAAGAGTGTGCAAAGCTGTAGTCAAGGCGAAGTGTCCCTGCTTTGAAGAATCTCGCATCAAATATATTTTGATTTGTTGAACACTTTTTGGTTACTAAACTGAGCAAGAAAAGAAATGTCCTCTCACTATCAACTGCATTTATTTTCAGGAAACTTAACATGTGGAAATATTTGTATAGACATAAGATTCAACAACTGAGACATTAACTGAACAAGTTCCACAGACATGTGACTAACAGAAATGGAATGTGTCCCTGAACAAAGGGGAGTCGAAAGTAAGTCAGTATCTGGTGTTACCACCAGCTGCATTAAGTACTGCAGTGCATCTCCTCATGGAGTGCATCAGATTTGCTGGTTCTTGCTGTGAGATATTACCCCACTCTTCCACCAAGGCACCTGCAAGTTTCTGGGGGGAATGGCCCTAGCCCTCACCCTCTGATCCAACAAGTCCCAGATGTGCTCAATGGGATTGAGATCTGGGCTCTTCACTGGCCATGGCAGAACAGACATTCCTGTCTTGCACAGAACGAGCAGTATGGCTGGTGGCATTGTCACGCTGGAGGGTCATGTCAGGATGGGCCTGCGGGCAGGTTGCCACATGGAGGAGGATGTCTTCCCTGTAACGCACAGCGTTGAGATTGCTTGCAATGACAACGAGCTCAGTCCGATGATGCTGTGACACACCGCCCCAGACTATGACGGACCCTCCAAATCGATCCCACTACCGAGTACAGGCCTCGGCGTAACGCTCATTCCTTTGGCGATGAATGTGAATCCGACCATCACCCCTGGTGAGACAACTGTAACTCCTCAGTGAAGAGTACTTTTTGCCAGTCTTGTCTGTTCCAGCGATGGTGGGTTTGTGCCCAAAGGCGATGTCTGGTGAGGACCTGCCTGACAATAAGCCCACAGTTCAGCCTCTCTCAGCCTATTGCGGACAGTCTGAGCACTGATGGAGGGATTGTGTGTTCCTGGTGCAATTTGGGCAGTTGTTGTTGCCATCTTGTACCTGTCCAGCAGGTGTGATTTTCGAATGTACCGATCCTGTGCCGTTGTTACACGATCAACTGTCCGTCCTTTCTCCCTGTAGCGCTGTCTTAGGCGTCTCTCAGTACGGACATTGCAATTTATTGCCCTGGCCACATCTGCAGTCCTCATGCCTCCTTGCAGCATGATTAAGGCACGTTTACGCGGATGAGCAGGGACCCTGGGCATCTTTCTTTTGGTGTTTTTCAGAGTCAGTAGAAAGGCCTCTTTAGTGTCCTAGGTTTTCATAACTGTGACCTTAATTGACTACCATCTGTAAGCTGTTAGTGTCTTAACGACCATTCCACAGGTGCATGTTCATTAATTGTTCATGGTTCATTGAACAAGCATGGGAAACGGTGTTTAAACCCTTTACAATGAAGCTCTGAAGTTATTTTGATCTTTACAAATTATCTTTGAAAGACGGTCTTGAAAAGGGGATTTTCCTTTTTTTTGCTGAGTTTACATGATTCCATGTGTTATTTTATAGTTGTGAAGTCTTCACTATTTTTCTACAGTGGAAAATAGTACAAAATAAAGAACCCTTGAAAAAGGTTTTCTAAAACTTGACTAGTACTGTAGTAAATAAGGTTTACCGCCCAGCCCTACATCTAAGCATCACATTTATTTAAATCAAAATGAACAAATTAGACATGGTTGTAGAAGTTGAATGGTGCACTGCTATCATTTATTGCATGTCATCAGCTAATGTTTTTCTTTATTCTATTACTTTGACGCATCCTGCTGCATGACCACACCTACCTTGCAATGTAACCGAAATATGATATAATTAATGCTACCTTTCTTTAAGGAATCAGACAGTGAAGTAGAAGAGCGTCTGGACGACCTGGAGAAGCACCTGCGAGAGAAGGCACTGCGTTCCATGAGGAAAGCTGGAAAGCTGTCCCCGCCACTGTCTTGAAGCCCGGCCACACCCCTCCCTCAATCTTCCATACACTTTATTTTATTTGTCTTTAACCTGATTCAGCTTTAGAATGTACAAAAGTTTTATTCTTTAGTTTTGTTTTTACAGTTTTGCTCATCTATTGATGGATGTTTTTTATCAAGTGCTTGAATTGTCACACGCGATCTTCTAATTTAATTTTTTTCCCATATCTTTGACCCAAAATGTGTTATTGCTTATATCCAAACTGTAGAAGTATCTTTGTTTGATCCCTCAATTTTCAAGATGGGATCATAGTGGGGAATTCTTTAATTATGAAGCTTGCATTATACAAGCTTCTACGTCTCTCGTTCTACAACATACAAAATATTCAACTGTGGTAATTTAGGATTGCATGTGCAGCCAGCGAGTCTCTCCTCTGATGTGCATGAAATGGACTGTAAACTAAAGCAAATGCACAGATTAAATCTGTCCCTTTTGTCAGCAGGCATTGTATGGTGCGGGAATGCTGTTTTCTCTCTAAAATGGATAACAGTTGGATTTTCCCTTTTTATCTACTAGAGGTATTTGACATTGCAGTAAATTCTGGCTTTGAAAAAGTCACATTTAATAAGAACTAGACTGACCTTTCTTTTTCTGACCTCACCAGAGAGCAGGGGTTTGATTTCCCACATGGGTTGATATGCAGTCATACTTTGAGTTCACGCTGGTCCACTCTTTTGCATTAAGCCGTTCATTGCTGTGGAAGTGCTATTTGACTTGTATTTAAACTCCTGCATTTGTCATCCTTTCAAAATTAAAATATGTTTTATATAAAAATCGAATTTTATAAACATGAAAGTTAATTGTGCAGCATCAAACTTGTAAAAAGGGCACTGTACCATAGTGATGTCCATTGCAAATATTCCTGCACCACACTATGTACAGTGCCTTCGGAAAGTATTCAGACCCCTTGACTTTATCCACATTTTGTTACAGCACAGCCTTATTCTGAAATGGATAAAAACATTTTAATTCCTCGTCAGTCTACAGTTTGTCGGAAGTTTCCATACACTAGCCGAAATGCATTTAAACTCAGTTTTTACAATTCCTGACATTTAATCCTGGTAACAATTTCCTGTTTTAGGTCAATTAGGATCACCACTTTTATTTGTAATGTGGAATGTCAGAATAATAGTAGACGGATTATTTATTTCAGCTTTTCTTTCATCACGTTCCCAGTGGGTCAAGTTTACATACTCAATTAGTATTTGGTAGCATTGCCTTTTAAATAGTTTAACTTGGGTTAAAGGTTTCAAGTAGCCTTCCACAAGTTTCCCACAATAAGTTGGGTGAATTTTGACCCATTCCTCCTGACAGAGCTGGTGTAACTGAGTCAGGTTTGTAGGCCTCCTTGCTCGCACACGCTTTTTCAGTTTTGCCTACAAATTTTCTATAGGATTTTGAGGTCAGGGCTTTGATGTCCACTCCAATACCTTGACTTGTTCCTTAAGCCATTTTAAGTATGCTTTGGGTCATTGTCCATTTGGAAGACCCATTTGCAACCCAAGCTTTAATTTCCTATCTGATGTCTTGATGTTGCTTCAATATATCCACAATTTTTCTGCCTCATGATGCCATCTATTTTTGTGAAGAGCACCATTCCCTCCTGCAGCAAAGCAGCCCCACATCATGATGCAGCCCCCCCGTTCTTCATGGTTGGGATGTTCTTCGGCTTGCAAGCTTCCCCCTTTTTCCTCCAAACATAAAGATGGTTATTATGGCCAAACAGTTCTGTTTGTTTCATCAGACCAGAGGATATTTCTCCAAAAAGTATGATCTTTGTCCCCATGTGCAGTTGCAAACCACAGTCTGGCTTTTTTTTAATGGCGGTTTTGGAGCAGTGGCTTCTTCCTTGCTGAGCGGCCTTTCAGTTTGTCGATATAGGACTCATTTTACTGCAGATTTAGATACTTTTGTACCCGTTTCCTCCAGCATCTTCACAAGGTCCTTTGCTGCTGTTCTCGGATTGATTTGCACTTTTTGCACCAAAGTACGTTTATCTCTAGGAGACAGAACACGTCTCCTTCCTGACCGGTATTACGGCTGCGTGGTCCCATGGTATTTATACTTGCGCACTATTGTTTTGGAAATTGCTCCCAAGGATGAACCATACTTGTTGAGGTCTTGGCTGATTTATTTAGATTTTCCCATGATATCATGCAGAGGCACTGAGTTTGAAGGTAGGCCTTGAAATACACCTCCAATTGACTCAAATTATGCCAATTATCATCAGAAGCCATGACATTTTCTGGAATTTTACAAGCTGTTTAAAGGCACTGTCAACTTTGTGTAAGGAAACTTCTGACCCGCTGGAATTGTGAAATAATCTCTAAACAATTGTTGGGAAAATTACGTGTCATCCACAAAGTAGATGTCCTAACCGACTTGCCAAAACTATAGTTTGTTAACGAGACATTTGTGGAATGGTTGAAAAACAAGTTTTAATGGCTCTAACCTAAGTGTATGTCAACGTCTGACTTCTGCTGTACACACTATACCCTATAATACCCTATAACCAAGCGAAATGAGGTTTTTAGGAATATTTGCTAATTAAGTATTTAACATACCTTACGTATTCAGATCCTTTATGAGATTTGAAATTGTGCTCATGTACATCCTTTTTCCATTGATTATTTATATTTCTACAACTTGATTGGAGTCCACCTGTAGTAAATTCAATTGTTTGGACATGATTTGGAAAGGCACACACCTGTCTATATAAGGTCCCACAGTTGACAGCGCATATCAGAGCAAAAACCAAGCCATGACATCAAAGGAATTGTCCATACAGCTCCAAGACACGATTGTTTTGAGGCACAGATCTGGGGAAGGGTACCAAAAAAATATCGCAGGTCCCCAAGGACACAGTGGCCATCATCATTCATAAATATAAGAAGTTTGGAACCACCAAGACTCTTCCTAGAGCTGGCCGCCCGGCCAAATTGAGAAATTGGGGGAGAAGGGCCTTGGTCAGGGAGGTGACCAAGAACCCGATGGTCACTGACGGAGCTCTAGATTTCCTCTGTGGTGATGGGAGAACCTTCCAGAAGGACAACCATCTCTGCAGTACTCCACCATTCAGGCCTTTATGGTAGAGTGGCCAGACGGAAGCCACTCGTCAGTAAGAGGCACACGACAGCCTGCTTGGAATTTGTGAAAAGGCACCTAAAGGACTGATTGTGCTGTGGGGGAGACTAGTCGGGATTGAGGAATAGATGAACGGAGCCAAGTACAGAGAGATTCTTGACACATCTGCTCCAGAGCCCTCAGGACTTGAGTGGCCCAGCCAGAGCCCAGACTTGAGTGGCCCAGCCAGAGCCCAGACTTGAACCCGATCGAGAGTCTTTGGAGAAACCTGAAAATAGCTGTGCAGAGACGCTCCCCATCCAACCTGACAGAATTGAGAGGATCTGCAGAGAAGAATGGGAGAAACTCCCAAATAAAGGTGTGCCAAGCTTGTAGCAATCATACCCAAGAAGACTCGAGGCTGTAATTGTAAAATTAAGTACTGAGTAAAGGGTCTGAATACTTGTAAATGTTATATTTGCAAACGTGTCTAAAAAAAACTTGTTTTTGCTTTTTCATTATGGGGTATTGTGTGTAGATGAATGAGGAAAATAACAATTTAATAAAGTTTAGAATAAGGCTGTAATGTAAGAAATTGTGGAAAAAGTCAAAGGGTCTGAGAACTTCAGAATGCACTGTGTTAGTAATAACAACCTGTCCTTTATTGTCTTGTATGGTGATGTTGTTGGGATACCAGATTTGGGGCCTATGGGACCAGCTGCTCTAGATGACTGATTACTAGGTGGAAAGCACCTGCAAGTAAGGCTAGCGGGCAGATGCATTGAATGGCTTTACATTCATATTTTTATTAGGCAAGGCAGTTAAGATCAAATTCTTATTTACAATGACGGCCTACCAAAAGGCAAAGGGCTCTTGCAGGGACGGGAGTATAAAATATAGGACAAAACACATGACAGGAGAGACACCACAACACTACATAAAGAGAGTCCTAAGACAACATAGCATGGTAGCAACACCACATGAAAACAACATGGCGGAAACACATGGTACAAACATTATTGGGCACATAACGAGGTAGTATGTAGTAATTTGGGTGTGTTTTTCTTGCATATCCCAACTCCCCATTAGACACGTACAGGGAGAGGGTTCACCATTGGGGTTAAGTGCCTTGCTGAAGTGCACAGCTCCTGGATTCGAACCAGCGACCCAATGTGCTAACCTCAAGGCTACTGGTCCATTAGTCCTCAGGGGCACTTTGGCACCTCCCCACCCGGCCAGAGGCGTCCCACTCACACAGCAACAGGGCAATCCGTCCTGTGAGGGTTTTACATTTACTGAAGAACAACCTATTGTCTTTACGGTTCATGCTTTTGTTGTAACACCTGCTCCAGAGGCGGGCCGACACCAGCCGTGTGTGCACATTTAGCAGGGTGCTACATCAGCGTCGTTGCCATTGGCAACATGCAGAGGCGAGTCAAAACAAGGTCTGGATGGTTGAGCCGGCTCCACAGTCGTTGAGATTGCTTTATGATCCCTGCTTTTCATGAACGATTTGAATATGCTTGTGTATCTCTTTATCTATTTTCCGTGGGCTATCCCATCCAAACTAGCATACTAATTTGAAGGCACTGTACAGACCATGAGATAGATATGTTATTTGTTTGATTGTCTGTTCCACAGCCATATAATTTTAAAAAGCCAGTTAATTAATAGTTTGGCTAAAATAAAATTGAAAGATATTTGCTGTGATGCACAGATTACTTTGTAGTGCCCTTTTATCTCATCTGCCAGCTATCACTAATGACAACATCTGTCAGAAGAATTTAAACAATGGACTGAAAATAGTCCATCCTGAAGTTTTTGATATATAATGTACTAGTGAAGGTCTTGTGAAGTTTTTAAAGTAACTAAACAACAACCTGTTCTCTTTAAGGTTAATAATTGTGTTGTAACACCAGCTCCAGAGGCGGGCCGACGCAGGCTGTGTGTCTGCTGAACAAGCTGCTACATCAGTGTTGTTGCCACGGGCAACATGCAGAGAGGCCAGTCAAAAAACAAGGTCTCAAAGGGGGAGTTGAGCCAGCTCCACAGTCTCGTTGAGATTTCTGTATGAAAAAAATTGAATATGAACGATTTGAATATGCTTGGGTATCTCTGTCAATTTTCCGTAGGCTATCTTAACCAAACTAGTCATACTGTTTTGGAGGCACTATACAGATTATGAGATAAATATACTGAACAAAGATATGAACACAACATGCAACAATTTCAAAGATTTTACTGAGTTACAGTTCATAAAAGTAAATCAGTCAATTGAAATAAATGAATTAGGCCCTAATCTATTGATTTCACATGACTGGGAATACAGATACCTAAAAAAAAACACAAAAAAACAGTCAGTATCTGGTGTGACCACCATTTGCCTCATGAAGCACGACACATCTCCTTCACGTTAAGTTGGTCAGGTTGTTGATTGTGGCCTGCGGAATGTTGTCCCACCTCTTCAATGGCTGTGCGAAGATGCTGGATATTGGCAGGAACTGGAATACGCTGTTGAACACGTCGATCCAGAGCATCCCAAACATGCTCAATGGGTGACACTGGTGAGTATGCAAGCCACTGGGACATTTTTAGCTTCCAGGAATTGTATACAGATCCTTGCGACATGGGGCCGTGCATTACAATGCTGAAACATGAGAATGGCGATGGTGGCGGATGAATGGTACGACATTGGGCCTCAGGACCTCGTCACGGTATCTCTGTGCATTCAAATTGCCATCAATAAAATGCAATTGTGTTCGTTGTCCTAAGCTTATGCCTGCCCATACCATAACCCCACCGCCACCATGGGGCACTCTGTTCATGACGTTGACAGCAAACCGCTCGCCCACACGATGCAACACAACGTGGTCTGATGTTGTGAGGCCGGTTGGACGTACTACCAAATTCTCTAAAACAAAGTTTGAGGCTGCTTTTGGTAGAGAAATTAACATTAAATTCTCTGGCAACAGCTCTGGCGGACATTCCTGCAGTCAGCATGGCAATTGCACGCTCCCTCAAAACTTGAAACATCTGTGGCATTGTGTTGTGTGACAACTGCACATTTTAGAGTGGCATTGTATTGTCTCCAGCAAAGGTATATCTGTATAATGATCATGATGTTTAATCAACTTCTTGATATGCCACACCTGTCAGGTGTATGAGTTATCTTGGCAAATGATAAATGCTCACTAACAGGGATGCAAACAAATTTGAGAGAAATAAGCTTTTTGTGCGAATAGAAAAATCCTGGCATCTTAGTAGCTCAGTAGCTCTACCATCAGACGGTGTCAGGGGGGAAGTGATAACATGATCTATGACCTCTCCACTGGTGACATGGCAGTATGTGTGTCTCCTGTAGACGGGGGATGGGGGGGTGGCTGACTGGGGTCTCATATTATGCCGGTGGGCCTCCCTGGACATTCTGTGACTTCGGCATGAGTCATCCTCTCCAACGGACCGACATCTGTGTGTTTGTGTGCATACACATGTCAATCCATGTCTCTGTGTTGATGTTATTGTCCCCAGCACAAGGTGCACCTGTGTAATGAACATGCTGTTTAACCAGCTTCTTGATATGCCACACCTGTCAGGTGGATTATCTTGGCAAAGGAGAAATGCTCACTAACAGGGATGAAAACAAATTTGTGCACAACATTTGAGAGATAAGCTTTTTGTGCAAATAAAGAAATTCTTGGAATCTTTTATTTCAGCTCATGAAACACAGGACCAACACTTTACCTGTTGCGTTCATATTTTTTTTCAGTGTATGTTATTTGATTGTCTATTCCATAGCCATATAATTTTTAAAAGTTAGTTAGTAGTTTGGCTGAAAGCAAATCACATGTTTTGTATCAACATTTTTGGGAATCATGGACAGCACATTGTAATTGCAATAACATTATATGAAGGCTATAATTTATTCTGTTTTGTTCTGCAAGCCCAGGCAATACAAGTGGTGCAAGCTTAGCTGCAGGAAACAGTTTTGGGGTGGGGGTGCTGAGGGGATGCAGATTTCTATATAGGTCTGCAAATAAAGGACTAGCAAAGGCCCAGTGCACCACTTTTGTGAAAAAAATGTAATTAAATGCATTTGTGTGTTTACCAGCATTTGTAACTTGAGTCTGATAATTATCTGTACAAAACAGTTGATCTGTTAATACTTTTGGAATATAAAAATATATTTTTATAATACTTTGCAAATGCAACTTATTTCTATGTGAAAACTGAAATGGTCTATTCATTTATTTTCCATTTTAGTAGATGCTCTTATCCAGAGCAACTTACAGCGGTGAGTGCATACCTTTTCGTACTGGTCCCCCATGGGAATCAAACCCACAACCCTAGCATTGCAAACACCATGCTCTACCAACTGAGCCACATCATCACAAACCACTTAATGTCTCAATGTACTCAATTACTGTATTGGTCATTATTTTTCTTCATGGTGATGGAAAGTCTACGGGTACAAAACCTAGATGACCAGCTGGTGTACAATGCAGTAATTTACATTGTGTTTCTTAAGAATGGTAAATTAATACTTCACAAAAAGTGGTTGTCTTCCATGTTATTCCATTCGAATGATAATCACAGAGAAAGGGACAGGGCAACAACTCTTACAATTCCAACTATTGAATCTAGCAGGATACTGTTCTTAATTATAAAATGGGTGGTTCGAGCCCTAAATGCTGATTGGCTGACAGCAGTGGTATATTTAAGCAATAATATACAACGGCTAAAGACTGTTCATATGCGTGACGCAACACAGAGTGCCTGGACACAGCCCTTAGCCATGGTATCCCCGAGGTGCCTTATTGCTGTTATGAACAGGCTTCCAACGTAATTAGAGCAGTAAAAATAAACATTTTGTCATACCCGTGATATACGGTCTGTTATAAACTGGGTGGGTCGAGCCCTGAATGCTGATTGGCTGACAGTGGTGGTATATCAGACTGTATATCACAGGTATGACAAAACATTTATTTTTACTGCTCTAATTATGTTGGTAACCAGTTTAGAATAGCAATAAGGCACCTCAGGGGGTTTTGGTATATGGCCAGTATACCACAGCTAAAGGCTGTATCCAGGCACTCTGCGTTGCGTCATCCATAAGAACAACCCTCATCCGTGGTATATTGGCCATATACCACACCCTTGCCAAAGCATAAATGCTGAACAAAATTGCTTGGCTACAGTTGTTTAGATTGGTCTGCTAATACTAGTAAAGGCCCAGTGCACTACTTTTGTGATTAAAAAAATGTTTTGGTTTATTGCAAGCACCCTCAGCACCCCTGCTTCCCGCGGCTGTGGATTCAAGGCTCTGCACTTGGCCCAAAGGCGCATGCCGCACAGAGAGCGCAGCAGGCATCCTTCCTCCATCAAGACTCCTCTCTGAAACCCTGCCCACATTTGTATTGTTTGCTCTGCAGAGAACATCACGCCTTTAAATATTCTTCCCTCCCGTCCTCCTCTCTTCATCCTACTCCAGCACTCAAGCAATCAAAAAGACTGAAGAGTCAACGGGATCAACGATCGCTGAACACCGAGGAAAGCGGTCAGTTTTGTAGACTGGATGCACCAATAGCACATTGCTATATTCGTGGTCGACTTTCTCCTCCCAGCACCTCAGCACTCTTGTGTGAGAATTGCAGCGATTGTCCAGCTGGTCACTAGCCTTGGAAAAGCTGTTATCCGAATACTGCGCGGAAAGAGGGTGGCGAAGAAGAGCGAGTAGGCTGAAGATACAAGTTTGTTGGAAAATAATATATATTTCATTTGGAACATTTTTAAGTTTAGTTCACAATGTCTCTGTCTGTACCCCATAATGGAATCAAGGCGGATAACGAACCCGTTATCGAGCTCTTTGTGAAGGTACGTCCCTGAATAGATTGTCTAGTAGCAGGCTCTCTTTCGGCCGTCGCATTCGGCATTGGGAAAAGTTTAGTTTGTTAATGATCAATATTCTTCTGAATAATAAGTTAGCATAATTATTATTAAGCCTAAATTGACAAATATATTTTGTAGTTTGTGGATTTATCAGTAGAAAAATACATACTTTTATTTATTGGAGTGCGTAGGACAGTTACAAAAGTGGGCTGTCCTTATTTATGTACCATTTGGTTTTAGTTATATTGCTGCCATTTGCTTGCAAAAACGGTTGCCTGGAGAAGCGTAGTTTACTGTACATAGGTCTACACAAGTCAACGAGTCTTGCAAATAACATGGTGATAAGTTTGCCCAAGCGTTTTAAGATTTGTCACAATTTCAGTAGGTTCATGTTTTTTTTTGAGAAACTTCCCAATGTGTGTGCCATGTGGTTTTATGTCAGACGTGTAGGGCGGATACCACGGCCCTTTCTCCCATCATAAGAGGGAGAGGAAGAAAAAAGCATCTCCCCTTTCAAGTGTGTCTTGATTTGGTACACATTTTTTATGTATAAGCTTGAATTGTAAATGTAATTGAAAGTTCAGAAATAGCCCTTAAATCAGCGGAACATTGTTGCATTCAATCAATCGATAAACCATACATTGTAGCACGGTTTGGTCGCATTGTGGTCAAAATAATTGCTGCCCTAGACTTAAATACAGGATTCCGGTCGTGGGATATCTGCGAGCTTAGTTGTTATTTTGTCATGTCGAGGCATACTTGAAAGGGGGATGAAACTTGTGATATTTGTCAATTGGAGAGAGAATGAATATCTATACAACTACTGTCATATGTTTGTTATTAGGTCCTGCTTAGGCTGATAGTGATGGTGGTGTGGTGCAAATAAATGCAACAAAACAGACTTCCCCTCCTTAAGTTTATAAGAAGTCGGAGAGTAAACTTCTGAAATTTACACAGGAAAGGGAAAGAAGCATTTGGCTCCCACAATATTCTCCCTCACCAAGTCTGCCAGAATGAGGATACCTCCCCCTTCTTAGTTGGCATACATTAGCGATGAAGTAATACAGCTTGTAGTGTATGTGAGGAAGCTCTTTGAACTTGCATTTCGATCAATCTAAAGTTACTAATTTAAAAAAAGGTATATGAACTAGACTAGAAAGTTCTGGACATCAGACTGATATCTGACTTTGAATAGGACTGAAATATTTTATAAACTCCCATTAACCCTGTTTGTGATCTGTAAATGCTTTTAATTTTCTTCTGCTAGTTGCTTGGCAGAGCGGGAAACGAGCAAACGAGCGGGAGAGGGAAAACAGGACGAGGGGGTGTGACCCCGGGGGAATGGAGGGGTGAGAGGGTTTGGGGGCCTGAATTCAATTAGGGGGAAAACGTCAGAGGCAATTTGCCTGCAAACAAGCTTTAATGGTGATGTAAACTCACTGCCCCCCTCCAAGCAGTGTTTCACTAGTGATTATGATCATCACTGGTTATGATGCTGCTGACAGTGAGATCTTGATACATGTGTCTCTTTTCGGCATGAAATGGGTGAATGGCAATAGACAGACTCACGATCTGTCAGATCGTTAACGTTTTGTAATATGACTGCAGTTATGGCCGACACAGGATCTGGCAGTCTGCCTTATTCATCGGCCTGTGTGAGAAAGGAGACAGAGACAGCACTAGACCTAATTGTTATCACAGATTGGTCAAAAACTCTTTGCCCAGTTCTGTTAGGTGCTTGGGTTCAGTAGACAGATGGGATCTCTCTCTTTCTCTCTCTTTATCCTCCTTTGTTCTCATCTACTGACACAGAGGTGATCTTCAGCATCCAGGAGAGAGGCCTTTGTTGAGGGAGGATGAGTGTTTTGTATTGATAATGCTGGACTGTTTGCCTTTGGCCACTGGGCTTTCACTGCATAACAGAAGACAGGGTGGTGTTAGCGACAGCCAGCTACGGCTAGCTAGCTACCTCAGAGTGAGCCACCCCTCGCATTCAGGAGCAGTTACATCATCCCTGGTGACGCCACACATGAGGCTACAACCACTCTCCCGCACCTCTCCCTCTGTTACTGTGTTGTGTGATCTTTCTCTGCTGCACTTGTGTACACAAGATCTTCCCCCATTGTCCAGGTGTGTGAAACATAGTAAACTAAAATCCAAATGCTAATTTGAGTGTCCGGGATTTTCTCCTTACACTGTTTACTGTTGGTTTAGCCAGGAGTCTATGGACATTGTTTGGATTGTAGAAGTGAGTTCAGACCTCAAGGCTTTATTGATGCGGAATTGCAGAATTAACCTGACATCAATTTAACCCTTGATCCCCTGCAGATTAATTATTGTTTTACAGTAGGCCTACACATACAAGGAGCAGTAGTTCTAGCTGGCATGTTGAGGAGTGTGAATTCTAAATAAATGGTGTTAATCTCAGTTGGCTCTTGATTCCTCCTCATAGCAGTCAAATAGGTAGTTAGTAATGTCTGCCATATGTTTGCTCATATGAGACAGTTGGTTTGCAAACTGTAATTGGGATATCTGGCCAAGAGAAAGTTGAACTATACATGGTTATGCAGAATGATACCCAGCCTGAGATTTTAATGAAGGCTTGAAGACTCCATTGGTGTCATTTTGATGGCTCAAATCCCATCTGACCCCTACTGTACCCATCCAGCCCTACCACACCTCAGGCTGAATCATCCCTCCTGACTACCCTCTCTGGAAGTGTGGTCACTTTTCCTTGATGACTCATATTATCTCGAGACTCAGGGCATCAGCCATTTATAGGCAGACAAATGCACAATGGCCACTCAATCACCCAGCACCCATATACCTTAGTTACTGAATGAAACATGAAGCAATACAGATGACTCCACAGATGAAACCAGAAATGACATGCTTTCAATCTTTAGTTTGTATGTTACCTTTGTATGCTGTCTCTCTGCCAGCAAGTTTGCCAAGGGCAAGGCTATTTCATGCTGGGATAAAGGCACAACTCCACCGCCTATCAATAATGACAACAGTGACAATAAACATCGGAAGTAATCTACTATGTCCCTGTCTGTGTTATGTGCTGCTGGAGAGAGTCACACGGACACCATGGCAACAGAGCCCAATAATGTACCATTCACTGCTTTTTAAAGAACACCTGCAGGGATGTCTTCCCAGAATAACATCCTGAAGGTCAGCACACTTCTCCCTCAGTCTCAGACCAGAGAGATGTCACAGAAAGAGCTGCTCATGTCCTGCACTTCTCTCCCAGTACTGTCTACGTGTCTATATGTCTCTGTATTTGTAAAAATCTAAATAACTTCACAGATCTTCATTGTAAAGGGTTTAAACACTGTTTCCCATGCTTGTTCAATGAACCATGAACAATTAATGAACATGCACCTGTGGAATGGTCGTTAAGACACTAACAGCTTACAGATGGTAGTCATTTAAGGTCACAGTTATGAAAACCTAGGACACTAAAGAGGCATTTCTACTGACTCTGAAAAACACCAAAAGAAAGATGCCCAGGGTCCCTGCTCATCCGTGTGAACGTGCCTTAGTCATGCTGCAAGGAGGCATGAGGACTGCAGATGTGGCCAGGGCAATAAATTGCAATGTCCGTACAGGGAGACAGGACGGACAGCTGATCGTCCTCGCAGTGACAGACCACGTGTAACAACACCTGCACAGGATCGGTACATCCGAACATCACACCTGCGGGGCAGGTACAGGATGGCAACAGCAACTGCCCGAGTTACACCAGGAACGCACAATCCCTCCATCAGTGCTCAGACTGTACGCAATAGGCTGAGAGAGGCAGGACTGAGGGATTATAGGCTTGTTGTAAGGCAGGTCCTCACCAAACATCACCGGCAATAACGTTGCCTATGGGCACAAACCCACCGTCGCTGGACCAGACAGGACTGGCAAGAAGTGCTCTTCACTGACGAGTCACGGTTTTGTCTCATCGGGGGTGATGGTCGGATTCGTTTATCGTCGAAGGAATGAGCGTTACACCGAGGCCTGTACTCTGGAGCGGGATCGATTTGGAGGTGGAGGGTTTGTCATGGTCTGGGGCAGTGTGTCACAGCATCATCGGACTGAGCATGTTGTCATTGCAGGCAATCTCAACGCTGTGCGTTACAGGGAAGACATCCTCCTCCCTTATGTGGTACCCTTCCTGCAGGCTCATCCTGACATGACCCTCCAGCATGACAATGCCAACAGCCATACTGCTCATTCTGTGTGTGATTTCATGCAAGACATGAATATCAGTGTTCTACCATGGCCAGCAAAGAGCCCAGATCTCAATCCCATTGAGCACGTCTGGGACCTGTTGGATCGGAGGGTGAGGGCTAGGGCCATTTCCCCCAGAAATGTCCGGAAACTTGCAGGGAGCTTGGTGGAAGAGTGACGGTAACATCTCACAGCAAGAATTGGCAAATCTGGTGCAGTCCATGAGGGGCAGATGCACTGCAGTACTTAATGCAGCTGGTGGCCACACCAGATATTGACTGTTACTTTTGATTTTGACCCCCCCTTTGTTAAGGGACACATTGTTCAATTTCTGTTAGTCACATGTCTGTGGAACTTGTTCAGTTTATGTCTCAGTTGTTGAATCTTGTTATGTTCATACAAACATTTACACATGTTAAGTTTGCTGAAAATTAACGCAGTTGACAGTGAGAGGACATTTCTTTTCTTGCTGAGTTTATTTGTATTTCTCATGGTTCCCCTTTAGCTGCTGCAAAAGCAGCAGATACTCTTCCTGGGGTCCAGCAAAATTAAGGCAGTTTATACAATTTTAAAAACATTACAATACATTCACAGATTTCACAACACACTGCGTGCCCTCAGGCCCCTACTCCACCACTAAAACGTATCTACAGTGCTAAATCCATGTGTATGTATAGTGTGTATGTTATCGTGTGTGTGTGTATGCATGGGGGTATGCATGTGTGTCCGAGCTGTGTGCTAGTAGTTTAGACAGACAGCTCGGTGCATTCAACATGTCAGTACCTCTCATAAATAAAAGTAGTGATGAAGTCAATCTCTCCTCCACTTTCAGCCAGGAGAGATTGACATGCATATTATTAATATTAGCTCTCTGTGTGCATCCAAGGGCCAGCCGTGCTGCCCTTTTCTGAGCCAATTGCAATTTTCCTAAGTCCTTTGTGTGGCACTTGACCACACGACTGAACCGTAGTCAAGGTGCGACAAAACTAGGGCCTGTAGGACCTGCCTTGTTGATGGTGTTGTTAAGGCAGATCATCACTTTATTATAGACAGACTTCTCACCATCGTAGCTACTAATGCATCAATATGTTTTGACCATGACAGTTTACAATCTAGAGTTACTCCAAGCAGTTTAGTCATCTCAACTTGCTCAATGGCAACATTTTTTAGTACGAGATTTTGTTGAGGTTTAGGGTTTGGTGAGTGTTTTGTTCCAAATACAATGTTTTTAGTTTTATAAATATTTAGGGCTAACTTGTTCCTTGCCACCCACTCTGAAACTAACTGCAGCCCTTTGTTGAGTGTTGCAGTCATTTCAGTCTCTGTAGTAGCTGACGTGTATAGTGTTGAGTCATTCTCATACATAGACACTATCTATGGCTTTACTCAAAGTCAGTGGCATGTCGTTAGTAAAAATGGATAAAAGCAAGGGGCCTGAACAGCTACCCTGGGGAATTCCTGACTCTAACTTGGTTATATTTGAGAGGCTTCCATTAAAGAACACCCTCTGTGTTCTGTTAGACAAGTAACTCTTTATCTACATTACAGTAGGGGGTGTAAAGCCATTACACATACATTTTTTTCTTCCAGCAGCAGACTATGATCGATAATGTCAAAAGCTGCCCTGAAGTCTAACAAGACAGCCCCCACAATCATTTTGTCATCAACTTCTCTCAGCCAATCATCAGTCATTTGTGTAAGTGCTGTGCTTGTTGAGTGTCCTTCCCTATAAGCATGCTAAAATTATGTTGTCAATTTGTTTACTGTTAAATAGCACATTGCATGTGACTCCATGTAATGTGAGATCTTCCATCAAAGGTTAATAATAGTTTGGCATGAGAATTATTAGGAACATATTTGAATAGCTTGAATATGTTTTGTTTAATCTTTGCCTCTGCTTAGTCATGTCATTATGTTGTAAGATCCAGTTAAAACACCATCAATAAACGGGACTGTTTTTTGGCCTCACAAGTATATTCTAGTATTAACTTGCCCTCAACCTTTTTTTCTGCATGTCAATCTTAATTTGCCCCTGAATCTTTCAGCGTAAAGACATTCTTTCTACCCCGGGGTGACAATTTGAAGCCAATTGAGAGTAGCCAGTTTTTATAGTCAAATCAATATAGCAGTTTATTCTCCCCAAGCACTATTGTACTGCTGCAGTCAGCAACATGAGTTAGGGGACAAAGATTAATGGTCTGTTGTTGTGTAGCGCTGCTGTTAACTGTGAGCGGTAGCTCTTCTCTGCACCATGGACTTGCTCCTCCAGCATCTGGGCTTCAAAATGCTTCATCATTGAAACTGTCAGGACTGGGCCTTGGCCAAATGGACCCAGCAATGTACCACAACACAAGATTAGGGGGATTTCTTATGATACTGTGTGTCTGTTTGCTCATGCCATCCTGTTCAGAGGAAAGGCTTGGTGCCTGTTGGGAGGAAGTTGCCATATAATCCTTCTGGTCCCAAGCAAGCCCTCTGCTAATGAGGCATTTCTCTTGTAGACCAATGACAGGAAACAAGATTGACTTAGAACAACAAGAAATGAGGGAGAATGATGGATAGGGAGTGAGAAAATGGAGAAGAGAGGGGGGAACATAGCAAAGTGTTTAGGATGTGTTGGGAAAGGGCAGGCAACAATTCAGACAGAAATACAACTTTATAGATCAGATTTAAACAAGTTTACAAATAGACATGGCCTCTGACATCTTTAGCTCTCTGTTACATCTACTTCGCTAAGAGGGTGCTCGAGTTCTCAACCTCAGAAATGAGGGGAATCTACCCTCGGGGCAGGCAGTGTAACCCAATCTGTCACTACCCGATCCCCTCTGCTCATGTTTCACATGCTGCCTGCATCCTCACAGCAACACACTAGTAAAATGAACAACAGTGAGCCATGCCTAGTGTAGATAACCCTTAGTGAGCTATCCAAACAGAGAGTAGAGTAGCAAGGGACCAACCGGACCCATCCCTCCAACTCCCTCCTTCTCTCTATCCACATCAATTTCTCTGTCATTTAAAACCATGTTTGGTTTTCAGTGTCAGTGGGTGAACTGTTCTAGCCACTAGGTCCATAGTATGGTAATTATACAATTTACCATATACTTCTACACCTTTCACAATCATGTGGATGGGCTACTCAAGTCAACCACTTACAGTACTTGGTATTGTTTCTGTAAGAATGAGCTCATAAGCTTTGGGACATCTTTGTGTGTGTGCCAGACTCTGGATGAGAATGAAACGCTACAGTAGGTGAAAGGTGGGTTGTCTGGTGTTCTGGCCAGTTGCACCAAATGCTTAAAATGAGCAATGAGGCTAGTGTTTGTTTGTGTGTCCATGGTGCAAGCTTAGCTGCCATGTCAAACTGGCTAACCCCCATAGTACAATGTTTGAGCCAAAGGGTGGTTCTTTAAAGTGGTCTAGACTAGCCATCTTTTCAGGGAACCACCATATTTTGTATTGATGTTGCCTCTATCATATGCAGTGGAGGCTGCTGATGGAAGGTTGGCTCATAATAATGGCCGGAATGGAGTGAATGGAATGGTATCAAACACAGTGTTTTCATCTGTTTTATACCACGCCATTCCAGCCATTATTATGAACCATCCTCCCCTCCCCAGCCTCCACTAATGTTGAAGAATACATGTAGTGTTTTAATGATGTGTGTGTACAGAGTGAGTGGGACTGGGATGGTCGGTGAGGAATGCAGTGTGTGTCTCGGAGTCATCTGTCTGGGGTCTGTTATTTTGTTAGGCGGTGGAGAGTCACAGCACAGCCTGACCTCAGTGTTTGTGTTGGAACAAACTCTTTAAACGACAGTCACAGGGAGATGAGCAGAACGGTTTCATCTTCACGTCTCCTGCACGTGTCTCTCTCTTTTTCTCCCTCCCCTGTTTCTGTCTTATTCTTTGCTTCTTACTTTACTTACTTTGAGTCATGTTTCACTCCTGACTTTCAGTTGTAATTTCATACTGTGTTATTATTCTTAACCTGGAGAGAGTAATGGGTCATATTACTGATAACTCAGTCAGCTAAATTTGATCCCTCTACACCCCTCAGTCAGTGTCCCAATTAACCTTTCATGTTGCAAACCTAACCTCCACTACCTCTGTAGGCCTGTCTGTCTGGGAGACGTTAGGTTCTGTCTGGGAGATGTTTGGTTTCCACTCCATGACGTCCACATGATTCAGAGGCACACCAGGGTGTGTTGCATTTCCTTCCCGTAGGGTCTGACTCCTCCACACTCTCAGCCTTTGGACCACAGACCCAGCCACAGCCACCCAGCCATAGCCAAGTCTGCCTTTGTCCCAGCCCTTCCCTTCCAAGTAACAGGCCAACCTCAGCCAACTCTGCCGATACCAGTCCACCAAACCAAGCCCAACTTCAGCCAGCCCAGTCCTCCCAGCCCAGCCCAGTCTGCATGCTTGTCCAGCCCAGAGTAGGCGTGACATAACATGATGTGGCCCTTCCCTTCCCAGAGGAAATTCCTCCTGTGTCACTGGGAGAGAGACGAGACGAGAGCAGCGGAGCACTTGTTGGCCAGCCGGCCAGCTCCATATTTGGTAAAAGTGTGGCTTGAATTTGAGCCCGCCCAATTTAGAATGTTAAGTGTGAGTGAAGGGGAGGATATGACCGTCATTTTACTAAAATTAGGCCTGGAGCAGACTGGGCAGAACTCTCCAAAGGAAAAACAACAGACATGCTACCGGTCCCAATCTAAAATGTTGATCTCCCACCACTTTGGTTGAGTGGAGTATTTTGGCCTCAATGAGGAGGACTTTTTAAAAGGTTAGGTGGATGATCGTTATTACAAAGGCACTGATGAAAATGACCTGACTGGTAATTTATACAATCCCTAAAGTGAGCTGCTGAGAGAGAGGAGGCGGAGTGGGACGTCTCATGATTTTCTTGCTGATGTTCCTAGCCATAAAACATTATGGGGCGTGAGAAAAATACACTGTTTGTGTATACCAGTTAAAAGGCTGAGTAGCCAGTTTATTAAAATATCCTGAAGCTAACTACAGTGCATTCAGAAACTATTCAGACCCCTTCACCTTTTCCAAATTTTGTTACGTTACAGCCTTATTCTAAAATGTTACACATTTTTTAAAATCCTCATCAATCTACACCAAATACCCCATAATGACAAAGCCAAAACTAGTACATTTTTTAAAATATAATTTATTACAAATAAAAAACAGATACCTTATTTACATAAGAATTCACAACTTTTGCTATGATACTCTAAATTGAGCTCCAGTGCATCCTGTTTCCGTTGATCATTTATTTTTATTTTTTATTTCGC
Source organism: Oncorhynchus keta (assembly GCF_023373465.1). NCBI lineage: Eukaryota > Metazoa > Chordata > Actinopteri > Salmoniformes > Salmonidae > Oncorhynchus > Oncorhynchus keta. The sequence goes on from NC_068449.1 coordinate 18,586,171, forward strand.
CTTTATTTAACCAGGTAGGCTAGTGGAGAACAAGTTCTCATTTACAACTGCGACCAGGCCAAGATAAAGCAAAGCAGTGTGACACAGACAACAACACAGAGTTACACATGGAATAAACTATAAACAAGCCAATAACACAAAACAAGTCAATGACACAGTAGAAAAAAATACAGTCTATATACAGTGTGTGCAAAAGGCATGAGAAGGTAGGCAATACATAGGCCATAGTAGCGAAGAATTGCAATTTAGCAGATTAACACTGGAGTGATAAATGAGCAGATGATGATGTGCAAGTAGAGATACTGGTGTGCAAAAGAGCAGAAAAGTAAATAAAAACAGTATGGGGATGAGGTAGGTCGATTGGGTGGGCTATTTACAGATGGACTATGTACAGCTGCAGCGATCGGTTAGCTGCTCAGATAGCTGATGTTTAAAGTTGGTGAGGGAAATATAAGTCTCCAGCTTCAGCGATTTTGGAAATTTGTTCCAGTCACTGGCAGCAGAGAACTGGAAGGAAAGGCAGCCAAATGAGGTAGGCAACTAGGCAAGTCAGTTAAGAACAAATTCTTATTTACAATGACAGCCTAGGAAAAGTGGGTTAACTGCCTGTTCAGGGGCAGGACGACAGATGTGTACCTTGTCAGCTTGGGCGTTACTAGTCCAACGCTCTAACCACTAGGCTACCCTGCCGCCCCACTTGGTAGCTAGACCCAGCCAATAAGAATCTGTTTTTCCCCACTTAAGTGCCCCTTCCAGACGATTCCACATGTGAAGAAGCCAGACGTGGAGGTCCTGGGCTGGTGTGGTTACACATGGTCTGCGGTAATGAGGACGTTTGGACATACGGCCAAATTCTCTAAAACTATGGTACAATTCTCTGGCAACAGCTCTGGAGGACATTCCTGCAGTTAGCATGCCAATTGCACGCTCCCTAAACTTGAGACCTGTGGCATTGTGCTGTGTGACAAAACTGCACATTTTAGAGTGGCCTTTTATTGTCCTCGGCAATGTTCCCTCAAATTGTTTTCAGCACTGAGAAAACTTGAACATTGTGAAAATTCTGTGCAACTTCCAGCGCGCGTTTACTGTGAACACTTGAGGCTGTACCTGCTTTAAGTCAGTTTTAACAGTGGCCAAGTGGGCTACTGTGGCTATTTGGTCATAATGTAGGCCTACCAGAGTGGCCTACCATCAAAAACGATGGAGAAAATGCATCCCATAACATTTTAACATGGGAATAGCAGTTCTGTCATTCAGCCTACAGTAGCAGCCAATGTGGGATGTTCAATGTAGGCCTACTAAAAAAAAAATGTTTGAAAAAAAACATGCTTGGCTTGACATTAACCTGTTTATCTACTTGTCCTTCAGACAAGGAGGTGACTGAACATGCTTTTTGTGTTGTTTGATGCAAGAAACCACTTTACAAAATAAATGCATTATTATTCCAATACCATTATTACAGAGAATCAGACAAATTCTACTACCCTCTGACTATTGGCTACTTAGCTTATTAAAGCTTGTCTCAAAATACAACACTGCCCATTCAAGACAAAAAAAAAAGCTCTTTACTTGACTGATTGGTTATGCTGCATTGGTCTGTGTAGAGTACGGGCTGAGTCGTATTCAATAGAATCCTACTCTGATGCGTTCTGCCTACAACATTATCTCTTGCATAGTTTGTTTTGTTTCGGTACGTTGCATTGAAAGTGGCTAATATTGCGTTGATTCGATCACAATTGCCACAGTAAAGGGAAACATGAATAGTGTTAAATAACAGGAAAAACTCAAGAAAGTTGAGTTGAGTTCAATCTCATGCTTCTCTCAGTCTTGGGCCACTGTGTGCCTGCACACGCAAGCAGCTTAGAGGGAACATAAGCCCCCAGCACAAGGTGCACCTGTGTAATGATCATGCTATTTAATTAGCTTCTTGATATGCATCACCTGTCAGGTGGATGGATTAACTTGGCAAAGGAGAAATGCTCACAAACAGGAATGCAACCAAATTTGTCCACCAAATTTGAGAGAAATAAGCTTTTTGCGTGAATAGAAAAATCCTGGCACTTTTTTTTTCAGCTCATGAAACATGGGAACAACACTTTACATGTATATTTTTGTTCAATATAGTTGTGATCTACTGTACCATCAGTATTGACATGGCTCAAGACTGTCTTTACACCAGTAGCTCTACCATCAGACCGTGTCAGGGAAATGAGTGATATCATGATCTATGACCTCTCCACTGATGACATGGCAGTTATGTGTGTCTCCTGTAGATGGGGGACTGACTGAGGTCTCATTGTGCGCCGGTGGGCGTCCCTGGAAATTCTGTGACTTCGGCATGAGTCATCCTCTCCAACGGACAGACAGCTGTGTGTGTGTGTGTGACGTCACTGTTTGTGTGCGTGCATACACGTGTCGATCCGTGTCTCTGTTGATTCAGGTTCTCTCATTACTTTGATATCAAAAGCCTAACGTTCATTGGTAATTGCCAGCTGTTGTAGCATGTGTTGCTTGCTGTAAGTGAAATGGGCCTATTCAAACCAAAAGAACATTGGGACAATGTGTAATCTCTGAGGAGTTTATGTGGAATATGATGCAATCATCAGCAACTCCTGACTAATTTTAACATGAAAAGTAAGAAGATAAATGGATAGTGCTAGGCTATTTCGTGTAGTGAATGATACTTGTTCAGTAATATTTCTAAATAAGTACTGTGGGATTGATATATATTTTTTTACCACATATAACATATGAAATTATGATTACTGTTGAATCCCAGATTCTGGTTTGTTTTCTGGAAACTGTGATCTCATGACCATATTAGGTGCTGGCCCAAAATAATTTCTTGCCTCACTTCAAATTTTATTGGTCTGTTTTCTATCCATTGACACCCACAGAACTGTCCACGAACAAAAGAGCTCTGTGCCTTTCCTCCATATTCCTGCTTGTTATTCCCCACAAGGACCTCTGTATTCACACTGGTGAATGTAACGGTTCTGAGACACTGCTCAGAGCAATGGAAACTTGAGAGAGAACAGTGTTAAGATGGCCTGTTTCACCACTCAGAGAGACAGAACTAAGCCATGATTCATTGACAAATAAGGGCTTCAGACAGGGGTTACAGTGACACTGAACTCTCGTCTCATTACGCACACCTGATTCCAATTCCCCTTATTAGTAATTGTATACATGTGCTCTCTTTTCACAATTGTCTTGTCGGTTATTGTTCCCAAATTTGTGGGTCTTGTCAGTACCTGTGGTTTTGGTTTTCGTGCTGAGTGTATTGTGTACTCGTTATTATGGGTCTAGTCCCGTGTATTGTTGTGCACTTGTTATTATGGGTCTCATCCTGTGTATTTATTAGAGGTTTTACCTCGCTCTTTTGTTTGGGTTACAGTCCTGTGTTTTTGTGTACGTGTTTGTTTTGGGCTTCATCCCAGTGCCTTTCATGGCATGTTGTATTTTTGGGTCGAGTATTAAAATCCCCTTTTACGTATTCTTGCTCCTTTCTCCAATCATTTATACAGCGTGACATTTAATGTGACATGTAGACTATTTGAAATTATGTGCGCTTCTTACATTCACCTTAATGTTTATTCAAATACCTTTTCATTCAAATAATATGAAACCCAAATGGCAGGTCCAGGTAGGCACAAAAACGTTGGTTAAATTGTGATTTTAATGAACGGTGCGAATTTGGAGCGGTATTTTTTTTCGTCCTGTGAGTGTGGAGTGAACAGTTGGAAAGGACATGGAGTGACTTCATGAGCTGGATTTCCAACCGCTCAACTCCGCTCACATACTCTGTTCCTATGTCATAAAAACAGTTTGAGTTTGTTGAAGAGGTTGTGGAAGAAGGACGAGAGAGTGCCAAGCAGCATGCTGCTTCTGAAGATCACAGTGCTGAAAGGGTGTGGCTTGCGCTCGGCTTTCTTTCCCCTAGACACTTCTCACCCACTCAATCTAGTCTTTTTGTCTCCCTTTCTCCTTAACTAGGTTTATGCTAATTCCACCAGTCTATTCTATTCCTGTATTCCCTCCTACACCATTATCCCTCCCCTCTGTCTCAGTGAAGGTAGGGCTGCAGGGAGTCTTAGTAGAAATAGCAGACTAGGGCTAGGTTCTTTGCCGGAAACACATATCAGAGGGCTGTGTCTGCTCTTTGCTGCTGTAGCTCCAGTAGACAGCATCCATGCCATGTTCTGACACAGAGAAAGGGTTTCTCGGCTGCTGCACTGTGGCTGGCCATCTCTGACAACTGGCTCTGCAGCCTGAGGAGAGGAGATGAGCTCATTCCTAAAGCTGCTGCTGACTCCATTCATATGGCTGAAATACACGACGGTGTCCAAATACCAATACTTTCGTCATAAAAAGTAGGTTGTTTTTGAGTATGTGACAATTTGAAAATCAAATACTCTTGAAATGCCTGGATGTCATAGTCATTTCGGATTTGACGACAGTTGATAATCTGCTGTCAATTAGATATGGTGATGCCCAACTGAAATGAACGAATAGCGGGAACAACACAATGACGCATTCGCTGCACACTTTTTGTGAATTTCACAGACACAATGCATTGGAAGTGGAGGGGCTGCAAGTTTTGAATAAATAACTTGGAAGATGGCGAATAGCAAAGCTTCTACGGTGGTGTTCAAATGTAAGTAGTTTTTGTTCTCCTTAAAAGTATCACAACTATTTCATCGTACATAGATATTTGAAAACAGATCTGCAGCCTGCTGCCTACCATGCCTTTAGCTAGCTACATGCCTTAGTAGGTCTAGAAGTTAGAACAGTAACCTTAGCTACAGGGTTACTTGCTGTTGAGCGACAACTATATTTAATGAGCTAACATATTTAATGTTAGCTAGCTAGCTGCTACTTGTAAATATCACTAGCTATAACGTTAGTAACGCGGTAGGCTACATTCCTATTTTCCACAGCGGTTCTGGTCCCAACAACTCTTCTAGTTCTCCTGACGTTGGTTCATCTGCGTTGAGCTGATTGTAGTGTTCATGCCATGCAATATTAGTTTATACCTGAATGGTTACCGCCTGAATGGGTCTAGTTTCATTGCACACATAACCTGTTATGGTGTAAGTAATGGTAACATGCACTCGTTACTGTTTCACCTTGGCGCTCCAATTGGATAATGTATGTGGCAGTCTGGCTATCTACAGAAAGTTCACACAACTCTACTTTGCTCATGTTTTGGTTAATGTTGTACTTGATCCTATGTCTTTTCAGGATCTACGTGAAGGAGTGTGAGCTGGAGGGGCCACTATTACCTGCATGGGTGAAAAAGAAGTGGGAGAACCTTAAGCAAAAATACACAGTATGCTACTGTATGTTAGCTTGACATTTATTGCCGTGCTGTACTTGGCTAATAAAGTTACCCTTTTCTCTGAGGGCACCAAAACTTTCCAAAAATATTTCCTATGCTTCAACTGCACATTCATGTATATAAGTGTGAAGAGAAACATGTTAGAAAGGTTCACGTATTCCAGATAAATGTACTGGCATAATACCAGGTCTTTACATGTAGTATGTTTGATGCTGAAAGTGATCATTTTTCAGGAGTTGAAAGCTCCCCCCACTGGAGTCAGCACTGAGAGAGGGGAGGCCACAGCTGCATCCTAGAAGTGGTGATGGATAAGGCGCTGGGGGGCTGCCACTCCATCACCCCACCGGTTATGAACATCATCTCCTCATCCTCCCAAGGTGCAGCTGTGGGCTCCTCTCCCTCCCAGAAAGGTCTAGTCTGGAGAAGGAGGTGACTGACAGGGAGGCACATCTTATGACCATTTTAGAGGCCATGAAGTAGTTATGTATTTTGTATGTAATTTAATGTAGCTATTAATTTTCTAATGTTTTTGGTGAAGTCATTTTTGGGGGGATTTCAGTTTTTTTTTCATTGAAATGTGTTTCTTGTTTGTAAAACATTTGATTTGATACCAGTACATCCACTGTTGGTGTGTTTTACTTTCAACATTCAAAAATACATTCGTACATCTGAGCTATCATGTTGCAGGTGACTGGTAACGATTAGATAACTTGAAAGGAAAAAGAAACCTACACACTGCTCTTGCTAGCATCACTTTTTCTATTGAAGCTTACGCTTCGGCCTCTTGGCCTTTGTCAGAGATTTTTTGTTCTAAATAAACCGTCTTTGGTATAGTAATTGATAATATTTCTATAGCGCTTTTCATCTCCCATTGCTTTTAAGCTTCAGTTGACTCTTCAATTGATACTTGCATAGACCTACGGTACAGAAGTTTACCCCAAAATGTTGTTCTAAATGCTAGCTAATTAGCTAATGTTAGCCCAAAACAACATTGCGGTGTTAGTGAAAGGTCACTGGGTGGGGCTATAAATGATCCTGTCTGGTTCATATGTGAAGTCATAATAGATGGTGCGTTCAAGACAACTGGGGAAAAAACATGCTCTGACTTCTCTGAGCTGAAGATCACTGATGTCACGATTTTTCCCAGTCTGAGCTCGTTGTTTTAGAGTTCCCAGTTGTCTTGAACGCACCAAAAGTATCTGTTTCAGCTGTGGCATACTTTTTACCAAACAGTACGTGATAAATAGTACGTAGTACTGATAGTACACAGTATGCACTTTAAGTAAGTAGTAGGCAAGACAGATTTCAGACACGGCCCATGTCCTTTATGTTTACGTACCATTTTATTCTGAAAGATGCCATTCACATGGTTACCTCTGTGCAATGATAATCAGTTCTTTATTATGAGTCTGGTCTCGATCGTCATGGGAATAGTCACCATGTTGTGCTGTCATTCCTACCCCTGACACATAGTAACCAACAAGAATACAATCTCTGGATAAAAGCAGAAAATAACACATTGTTGTCTCTATAGTCCCACAAGTATCAGCTAATGGTCTCTTGTTAGATAACAATTGCCTGAGGTTCCAAACAGAGCAATACGATTTGATGGCAAGCCTTTCATACACAGGAATTGAATCATAAGGAGGGGACACTGAACAAAGCCTGTGATCTAATCTAACCTTTTGATTTATTGAATTGAGCTCTAACAACAACAGCAACTCCAGCCTGTAGGACAGCCAGCAGGCAGATCAAACAGAGAACACACTGGGCCTCCACACCACAGAGAGACAAACAGACTGTCTGTACACACCAGCAGAGTGCTGTTAGCTGGACACACTGCCAGGAACATTCTGGAAACAAAGTTCTCTATTCATTCACAAGATCACTTCAGGCCGTACCTCTTTTGAAAAAAGTTTTGGATAGGTATTATTTATCGGATTTCTAGTGGTAGAGGGGGACGTTAGCTCCATGGGAATAAAAAATAAAGTTTTATAAATGTGTCATGAAGCCCAGTCCTATCTTGGCACAGGTCCGCCAGTCCATTACTCAAAAGGCTGTGGTATGCCATTTTAATTAGTGTATTTGACATTGGAATGGGCCTGAATCTCAGAGAGAAATGTTCTCTTCCTCAAGATGCCCTCTGCACTGGCCAGAAGGAGAGACATGGAATGAGAAAGTGAAAGAGATGGACAGGAGGCTAGGAAGAAGGGAGGGTAGGCTACAAAGTGACTGACAAGGAGAGACAAATTGATGAGCATGCCACCTTTCAGTGAGCCAAGACTTGCTAAAGTAATAGACAGTGAGAAAAGATACAACATACCTTTTCTTAATGCTCCTTTTACCTTCAGTCCCTGTCCTTCTGAATGAATACGGGGCATTCTTCAGAATTAACTGGCACTGAGAAGAATGGCATTCTTCTATGTGCTCACCGTCTATGGAACACTCCATAACCAGTTCCGTAAATGGAACGGGGAAAGATTTTGACAGTGTGAAAGGGGCTGAGACCATGCTTGAGTTGAGGCATAAGGAACTGGGACATTGGGGCCAATGTCAGATCATTTTTGTTTTGTTTTATTGAACCTTTATTTAACTAGGCAAGTCAGATAAGAACAAATTCTTATTTACAATGACGGCCTAGAGAAGACATTGTAGTCAAATGATTTGTGTTGTGTAGTTTGGGTGTCAATCTCCTACTAATTACTAGTAGGAGTCAAATCAACGGCGATTGGCTCCTCCAGCTATAGTATGTTTGTTTACACAAGCAAGATCTTTACTCATGAATATTTAATTTCACTTTCCTGTTTAGTAATTACTACACACGTGTAACATATTAATGTTACATGAGAGGAGGATAGTTGCATCAAAAACTCCCTCTCTTCGATCTACCGTTTTTTCCTTACTCCCACAACTATTTCTGTACACACAACCTAAGCTGGAAACTGGGATTTGCTTGTACTCTAGAGCATCATTGATATGGACCAGCTTGAGGAGGATAAGCGGGAGTGAGAGAGGGAGAGTGTGCTGGCAGTGGTAGTTGGAGAGATCTCTGGTGTGTTTATAGGACAGTGTGTCTGCCAGCGGAGTGTTTAGAATATCTCTCTCACTGCCTCGTTTTTACTGCTGGGGCTGGAGGCCTGTGTACACTATCATAATGCACAGTAGTAGTTTGTCATGAAAGGGAGGTGAAGGTGGCAGATCTATTTTGGGTAAGGAAAATCCCCAACGTGAAAGTGGGCCTGTACTAGTGGGTAGTTGCTTGTTTTTCCCCACGTCCAGAGATTGTCTGAGAACAGTTGCCTAGTTTGTCCATGTCTCTTGTTTGGATGGCATGTAGTCGATTGTTCATTTTATAAATTACATTTTATTTAACCTTTATTTTAACAGGGACTCATGCTGAGACCAATTGTCTCACAGAATGGCCCTGTATACATGATTCAATACACATCAAACACCAATATGCATGTGTTACAAATCAAAATACCTTCAGTGATGTTGTCATGGTGATGGTTGAGCACAGTGATTGGAGACTGGCAGACATACTGTATACCCCCCCTCCCACTCAAATACATCAGACTCTCTCTTTAGGTCTAAAGAAACAAGAAGCTGTCCAGCTCCCTCTCAGAGTCCCTCTCAGTCACTTCAGGGGTTTGTGTTCCACTTGGCTGCCTGGTAGTGTGGATGAATGGAGGCGGCTGTGGAAGTGTGCTAAAGGGTTTGAGACAGAGGTTAGCCTGCTCTCTGGGACTCAGGGAGCTAGTCTCTAATCTGGGTGAAATAATCATTGTCTGCTCAAAATAGGTCAGTGCAGTAAAACACCACTGGTCATTGGATTGTAGAACAGAGGTCTGATAATATCAGTGTTCCAAGACTTTTATCCATTTTAAGGCTCAACCTTAACTCGATTGTGATCAGTTTACAAGAGCCATTTAAATCTTTGTCAGCCATGTTGGATTCCCTGCCTCTTATCCTTCCAGTCATGGTGCATTTTATTTGTGGTTGTGTGAAAACAATGCCACGTGAATAATGCTGATGTAGTCTTACCTAATCTAACCTTCTTCTCCTCTCTCTCTCGCCCTCTCTTTCCCTCTCTCTCTCAGGCGGGAAGTGATGGCGAGAGCATTGGGAACTGCCCCTTCTCCCAGAGACTCTTCATGATCCTGTGGCTGAAGGGAGTGGTCTTCAACGTCACCACAGTGGACCTGAAGAGGTGAGGGAGACACCAGACCACCACGTCACATTAGCTAGCTCACTCTTCCACCAGACATCACACTAGTTCGCTTGCTCACTCCTCCAACACACGTCACACTATCTAGCTAGCTCAGTCCCCCAGCTCTCAACTAGCTCCTGGAAAGCCAGGGGAATATTCTCTCTCTGCTCTCCTCTTTCATTGGCTCTCAGAGCTTTTCTGGGCTCTCCACTAAGACCTTGGTAGCCTAGCAGAACACTTTGATCCAGCCACACCTCAAACAGGCAGACTGCCCTAATTGCTTATTTGGTTTTCTCATGACCTTTCCAAACCCGAGAAATCTGGAAAATAAACAAGCTGCGTTTTGGAGGGGCTAATTGAGGTTGTGCTCACTTCCTCCCTAGATGTTATTTTTCTTACTCTAAAACAGGATCTAAAATGATCATCTTCCCCTCCCAAAGTCATTTGAACACTATTTAGTCTCGGCTGGAACTACAGCAAACGTTCTTCCCCATGTTCACTGTAATGCTGCCTGGCAGCTCCTTACCCAGCCATTATGTCCTTCGATGAGTCAACCTGATTATTTTTCCTCTTCCCAGGCCAAGGCTGCTGGCATATGTGTGATTATTTTCAGATATGGTCAAATGAACTCTTCATTTCCATGGGCCTTTCATCATTGCTGTTTGACTCAGACAGTCCAGTATAAATCAGGCTCTCTGATGAAGTGTTTTAGAGGGGAAAGCTCATCCACGTAGATGCTTTTCTATCGCTTTGCATCTCTTCTCCTGAGAGAGCTCAGAAACACTGCTACCTCTGCCAGGGTCGGTCCTGAGGGTAATCTAGACAAGACAAGACTGAGTAGTACCAAGAGCAACCTTTTCACTTTTGAAGGTACTGGAAAGTTGTCTGTGGGTGTCTGAGAATGTTGTTGTTCGGTGTCTGTGAATGTTGTCTGTGAATGTATTTGCACATGTACGTCTATGTCTGTGGTGAGGGTGTGTAATGGGAAACAAGCTTCTGGAGGTCTTGTAAAAGGCAGTGGAGGATGTCCGCCCACTTAACAGTGTCTGTTTCCCCCTCTGTCAAACATGTCTTTGTTCAGCTGTTCAGACCAGGACTGATAAAGGCTTCACTTTTTCTCCAGTCAACAGAAAGGCAAAGTATTGCAAAATAATTTGTCTTATTTTATCCCTTTTTATTACTATATGGAACTCAAAGACATTACATTTGATTTACTACCGTTCCACATTAATGTGATTGTGAGTAGCCCGCTTAGTAAGGAAAGAGAATTCCGATTTCTAATCTTATATTTTGCAACCTTGGTATGGAAAACTATTTTTGGCCCAATTCTATGACTAACATGTCTATGATTAAAGCATTTTTATTTATCTTCTTGAGTGAACACTTTTACCTCCTCCCCCTTAATGTTGCCATGGGGCAAGTGTGCTTCCTGTGCTCATTCCAAAGGGTTGAGGTCACTTCCTGTTTTGGTGCCCCTGTGACTTGTTGGTCCTATGAGTGTGTTTCACATCTCCCCTTATAGGGACATCTTAACCACTGTACGTACGCACATCACATTGCATTTGGACTTGGCTTGCATGTGAAGCACTCTATGGATAGGTCAGTGGTAGGCTGTTCTCTGCATCAAAGTTAATTTGCTCCACATTATTTTGTCACTTAACTCAGTCAAGGCAATGCCAATACTTCTACACTGTATGACATAAAAAGGTTTTTATTTTGCTTTGTAATTTAGTGATTTGGTTTGTGTGGGTCATTATGAAACATGACAAAGGGCTTTGTGCTGTTGACAGGTCCTTCATCACATCCTCATTATGTTGTGTGTGTTCTTATCATATCTCACCTCCCAGACACCTGGAACAAAACAAGCCTGCTCTGAGCACTGTGGACAGAGGAATGAACTTGGCATACACACACATGCACAAACACACGTACACAACCCTGTTGAAAATCAATTCCAGCCCAGGGTCTGTGTGTGTGAGGGGAGAGCTAGAGAGGGCTAGAAAAGTCTGGAACAGTTCAGCATAGAACTGGGACAGGGAATTGTGTCCTGTCCGTGGGCCACAGCCACCTCCAATGACCTGAGAAAGCAATAGAACTGGGCCCTGGGAAGAAACAGAATAACACTAATGATAGTTGATGATTGTCAAAGACTAGACCGAGACCAGATGGATTATAGGGATATAAAGTGAAAGGTTAGTGAGTAATCAGTAACGTCTCAGTTGTATAGTAGTAGTATAAAACTTTATCCCCAGGGGGAACTTTGGGTTTGCAGCAAAGTCATCCATATAAACGAGACAGACATTTCAACAACATTAAGGACTTTACACAGTATAAGGTATGCATTGCATTTGGCTGATATGGGTATTTACCAGTGTGTTGTGACATGCCCACTAAATCCCCTGTCTTCTCCTCTTCCCAGGAAGCCTGCAGACCTCCAGAACCTGGCCCCAGGCACACACCCTCCCTTCATCACCTTCAACGGGGAGGTCAAGACAGACGTCAACAAGATAGAGGAGTTCTTGGAGGATGTCCTCAGCCCACCCAAGTGAGTCATCTCGTCTGGGTGGTAACAGCTCGTCACGCCCACTAAGCACATCACACTGCCTCCAAGTGTAGATACCTAGGTTACAGTATGCACTCTGCTTGTTTGAGATCTAACCAGGTGTATCGTGTGTGTGTGTGTGTGTGTGTGTGTGTGTGTGTGTGTGTGTGTGTGTGTGTGTGTGTGTGTGTGTGTGTGTGTGTGTGTGTGTGTGTGTGTGTGTGTGTGTGTGTGTGTGTGTGTTTAGGTTCACCAAGCTTAGTGCCAGACACCCTGAGTCCAACACAGCTGGGATGGACATCTTTGCCAAGTTCTCAGCCTTCATCAAAAACTCAAAACCCAATGCCAACGAAGGTGAGCTTCCACTCCCTATAACAGAATTAACAAGCACACACATAAACCTATGTGCTTCAACAGTTTTGTGGTTGCTAGGTGACAGTAGTAGCCTGAGGTCATTGGTGGCTGGGTGACAACGCGGAGGGGGGGGCTGGCTACCATGTCAACATAGAGCTTTTGTTCTCTGTGGTGGCCTCTCTCTGTCCCCAGTACCATTCCTGCCACTGTCCCCCTGTACCCCATGTCACCTGGCTGGGCTCTCTAAAGACACAACCAAACAGCCTGGTAAAAACAACAGAGCGAGATGGTCTGGAAATGAGCTCACAGCAACTCTCTTGTCTCCCCTGGCTTTTGTTTAACAGGCATGCCACAGCTATAAATATATTGCCAACAGACATGTTTTGTACAAGACAACAGATGACAGTATACTGTAGCTTTGCCTCAGTCATATTGGCTATTGTTTCTCTGTCTGTATGCCATGTTAATCTGGGGTAAGCTGTTTATGACACAGTATCAGTTCATGTCCTCTGGTATCTTGGATGGTATGGTTTCTTTCTATTCTCCACCCTGTGGAAATATTGACCTATCGTTATGGTTGGCTTTGAATGTCTTCAGGGCTATGTCAACAGTACTTTATTGCTGAAAGTCATATCTGAATGATAGGCATGCCCTATTTATAGGACAGTCACACTGTGAAATGTAAAACACAATATGCCCAGTCACACACTCTCCAACTGGCTTGAATACATAACATTCCAATAAGTCGAATTTGCTCAGTGAGCCACAATTAGTCCAACCCCAGCTATCTATTTTGGTTGTATGAACTACTCCTTATTTGGGCTCTCAAGATAATGCAAAAAACTGGGATCAAGGAATGTACTCTCTCAAAATACTTCAGCAAGGCAGCTTAAGTTCTGCCATCTTGCTATAAAATGCCGCCCTCGCGTGGCAGACTACAGAACTGCTGTGGGTATCCTGTGGTGTCGGTTTGAAAAGTGGTCTAGAATACTCAACACAATGCAGGCAGGCTGGTTTGTGATTACTATATGCAGTTTATAGTTGTTGTGCTAGTGTTGTGGTAATTACCACCACGGACACCTGAAGTCAATCTTAAATTAGTCATTATTTAGTATCAGCAAGCTGGAGAGGTTCCAACAAACTTAGTTAGAGATTATAAATGTTAGAGATGATAAATGTTCCTTTTTGTGCTGTAGGTCTAGAGCGTGGGCTGTTGAAGACCCTGCAGAAGCTGGATGAGTACCTGCGCTCCCCACTGCCCGACGAGATCGACCACAACAGCATTGAGGACGTCAAGACCTCCACTCGCAAGTTCCTGGATGGTGACAACATGACACTGGCTGACTGCAACCTTCTTCCCAAGCTGCACATCGTCAAGGTAAGAGCAGAGGCCAATAAACATGACATTATACACTGAGTGTACAGAACATTGTATACTCACTGCTCTTTCCATGAGATAGACTGACCAGGTGAATCCAGGTGAAAGTTATGATCCCTTATTGATGTCACCTGTTAAATCCACTACAAGAATAATTTTGAAGCCTTAAGACAATTGAGACGTGGATTGGTGTGTATTTGTGTCATTCAGTTGGTGAATGAGCAAGACAAAAGATTTAAGTGCATTTGAACGGAGTATGATGGTAGGTGCCAGGTGCTCTGGTTTGCGTCAAAAAACTGCAACGCTGCATAGTTTCATGTTCAACAGTTTCCTGTGTGTATCAAGAATGGTTACCGAACAAAGGACATCCAGCCAACTTGACACAACTTTGGAAAGCATTGGAGTCAACATGGGCCAGCATCCCTGTGGAACGCTTTCGATACCTTGTAGAGTCCATGCCCCGACGAATGCCCCGTCCATGCGCAACTCAATATTTTGAAGGTGTTCATAATGTTTGGTATACTCAGTGTACACACACAGCTGAATTCTTATTGTAAAATGGAATGCTTATTTTGGACAAATAGAGTACATCTTGACACAGCAAAGCCCAGAGCACTTAGTGATTTATGCATTCTGCTACCCAAATCATTTTGTACCATCCTCGGCCTACAGAGGGACCTCTTCTCTAGAAGTTTATCTAAGACTACATTAATTAGTCAATGTCCCCCTCTGTCCATAGGTGGTGACCAAGAAGTACAGAGGCTTTGACATCCCCAAGGACATGATAGGTATCTGGCAGTACCTGCAGAACGCCTACACACACGAGGAGTTCACCAACACCTGCCCCAGTGACAAAGAGATCGAGATCGCCTACCAAGACGTGGCCAAGAGGCTGATCAAATAGGCCCCCCCCCCTTACACCCAACACTGGGACTGGTCTGTTTAGACACGAGAAAGAAAACTATGGACTACCTTTCCTTCTCTCCTAATTTAGAGCAAACACAATGCATGAGCTCCTTTGTTCTTACTTTTCCCTTTTATTTTTGGAGATCTCTTGAGTACATGAAGCAGCTCAGAAAGTTTACTGACGGTCCATTGTTTATAACTTTTTTTAGGTTTTCTCTTTGATATGATGATTTGAATGGCGATCTCTCAGATCAGACGCAGGCTGGTGTGTATCAGAGCTTATCAGTGTTGGAGGGCAATCTAAACACACTCCTTATGAAGTGGCCTTCCGGCTGACCCTCTGTCTCCTCATGGGAATATGGTCACAACCTGTGTTTTTCCGTTCAGCTGTTCAATATTCATTTGCTATTTAGGCTTGCTATGAAAGTGAAAATTACAAGGCTGAAATTGTGTTTTGTGTTTTGGCTACAGAGTTGATTTATGCAGTGTTGAAAGATTCAGTGTTTTTGGCTCTAGAGGATAAATGAAGGCAGGTTTCACTGCATGTAGACAGACGCTAGGCCAAACCACCGAGTTTGACATACTGGTGCGATATGCTTCATTTTACTGTTGCGTTGCTTAAGTCAATTGCAACAACTATAATAGAAGTAAGGCTACATGTTTTCCATGCTCTGATACCATTTTCCTCCTTGACCTTATGCTGAGCTCAGTCAGGGCTTTCCGAGATGTACCTGTAGCAGGTGCTTGGATGAGATGTTTTCAGCTCAGGACAATGGAACCTGAGATTAATGAAATATGTAGCAATGAAATATTAGATCATATCTAGCAGAAAAAAACAACCATTTAGACTTCATCACTGCATTGCCTCACATCACTGCTCCATATAGACACTGACACTCTGGGCAGTGAAGCTCTATTTTACCAGAAATAACATCTGTTTTTTATTTTCTCCTGTAAAGCATGAAGAGAAGTCTTTAGCTTGTGTTGTTCTGGCAGCAGTGGTAGCTTATATTATACTTCAGCCACCAAAAAGGGCACATTCATTCTGGTCTCACTGTGGATTGAATGACTCCTGCTATCTAAACTAGTGAAGTATAAAAACCACACACTTTCCCTTTCTCCCATAGAATACAGAGGAACGGTAATGTGCATCAGGGAAGATGACACTAAAGATATTTATGAGAAAAGGAATCGGGGAGAGGAGAATGGTAATATAATGAATATCATGTAGGATTTCATTTTCTCATTATTTCAAATGCTCTCAAAAGGTAGTGAATGTATTCTTTCGTAGTTCCAAAATGCTTTAGTGTGGATAAAGCAAAAATATATATTGTTTTTTATCTCCTCGTGTTTTGCCGCCATCTTTTCAGACATTTGTTGTAATACACATTTCATAAAAGGAATTGTAAATATTTGTTTTGATTATTCAGAATTCAATGTGTACATTTTGTACACTTATTGGTTTGATTTTGGGGAAAATAGGCATTTTTTACCTGCTTGGGTTTTAATACTAGAAGACATCTCCTTTGGCCTTTTTTATTTTCTCCTGCGCAGTTTTTCCAAAATCACTGTAATGACGTGTATGTCAATGTCAGAAGAAAAGATCCAGATTTTTTTTTAAAGAATATTGATTTTATTGAAATAAACCTCTTATTGGCACTCTGGTTTGTAGCTGTGATTGCTAGGGGCTGTTCCAGAACGCAGGATCAATAAGTTCTAAAATCAGTTACCTAGAGGGCCTACATGTCATTATGTTATGGGTGATTGAGGGGAGACAGAGCAGGGGGGAGTATACTCCAAAGCAAGATCAATGCATTAGCCAGCTAACTTCCCTTAATATTCTGAAATCACTTAATATTTTTTCACAAAGATGGACCATGCCCATTTCAAGGTTAACTGCTTCAACAACCAAAAATACATATCTAAGTTTAGCTTTCTTAATGAGTTAGAGAGGTATCTTTGGTCAACTCTGATCGGGATAACCGGGTCATATGGAGGTGGCTCACCTTTTAGCCAGGTAAATTTATATGGCAACGAATCCTTCAGAACTAACCTGCTCACAGCTAACTCCACCAGTGGAGTCTGGTGGGAGGAGCTATAGGAGGACAGGGTCATTGGAATGTAATAAATGGAACTGAGTCAAACATGGTTTCCATATGTTTGATACGTTCAATTTATTACTATAAGCCAGCCCTCCTATAGCTCATCCCATCAGCCTCCACTGAACTTCACTCACCCTGAATTAAATGACTGAGCCACGATTTGAGGACCAATGAAATCAGATTCCTTCCCTCTTGCAAAGATTGCGTCATCATCCCTTTCATTTGAGGAAGAATACTGATTAAATATTTTTATTAATCAATTGTTTTTGTGTAAAAAAAAAAGTTGTTAAAGTATGACATTACACATTTAGTAATGACAGAATGCATTTTAAACTTCACGCACAGTATAAACACTTGTATGATGACATTTTTTTCTGATAAACGTTGGAGAAGATGTATTGAGAAGCACACCAAAGTCGGTGTTAAAGATATGTAATAAAAGCCTATTTCAAACTATAGCCTGCTGAATTTGCACGATAACTTTTCTTTCGGCACAAATTTAAATGCGGAATTGACTCGCCCATGGAATAACGTTTCAGCATTGTCTCAATTAAGAGTTTAGCGTTCGACTAGCCATGTGCGACATGCACGCGAAGTTACACGCCTGCTAGTTATCAGCAGGCTGACGAGCAATCTCCACCGTTGTAGTATAGATGAAGTCTGAGCTGGAATGTGAAGCTAGCTGATGCTGGTTAGCTTTAGGACCCCTGAGTAGATCCAGCTTGCTTCAGTGGATACCCCTTAGTTTATTAATTAACTGACCTCCTCATAGTTTTCACTAAAGTGGAATGAATGTCCACCCTCCTTCCAACTGAATATTCCTTCACATTCAGACTTCAGCTGCTTCATCATGTTTTGGACCCTGTCTGCTCCTAATTGGAACTATTTCCGTGTTGCACTGCACAAACAAGTCAATTCTACTGGCAAGCAGGAAGAGGTGCAGGGAGGGAGGGGTGTTCTCCAGATCATTAAAGTGTCACGTTTCACTCCCAGACATTCTCTTCTGGCTAAATAACATTTTCACACTGTCTCTCTCTTTCCTCATAACTCACACAGAGGAAATCCACCCAGACATAAACAGATGGATTGGAGCTGTGTGTGTAACCAAAACAAGGCTGGCTATCATTCAGTCAGACCACAGTTATTAGGGGTGAGGTGAGTGTGGTGTATTATGGTAATTGTGTAATGAGGGAGAAACCAGGAGGGGTTGTTGTGTGTCTGATATGGTAAGCCTTTTCTGTGTTGCAGGGGAGAGGCTATAAGGACACTCCTGACCTGTAAAACGACTAACTAAACTCTAAAACTGACCTTAACCCTAACTGTAACCTAATGTTAACAAATTATGAAATTAAATATCGCTTTGCAGGTCAGGAGTGTACATATAGCCTTTTCTGTGTTTCAGTCTCTGCTCTGGGCGTGAACAGGAAGGCAGGAGCCAGATCACCAACAGGGGGAGCTAGTCACCATAACCATAAGCATTGTGTCAATGTGATGTTATCTCCTGAGAGAGACAATGACATGTTATGAGTGTATCTCTGGTTACTATATGGTCATAAAATATGTTTTTGAGCAAGTGGTTGGAAGTTTATTTTAACCAAACAATATTAAATGCACTAATATGACAATCGTTCAGCCAATACCCTTGTTCTTTAGATCTGAATATGTATTTTGTTTATTTGTTGGTATCTGTGGTCACATAAGAATCCAATAGAGACAATATATTTTGCCATATTCCCAATTCATGTCTGTTATCATAGTGACTGACTGGTATCATAGTGATTGACTGGTACCCTATGGCGTGTTTTCATGGATGCCATGGGAAGCCAGGCTTCTCCCCAAAAAAAGACAAAAAAGAAAAACATAAAAAATGATTTTTCTTTCATCTTTGTGTTTCATAAATTTCCTTGAATTTGCAAGAGGCTGAATATATCTCACTGGAGTGATTATCCAAGCGAACGGAACAGCGCCCCGCTGTCTCTGTAGCCCATCTATGCTGTCTGGTAAAAAATAGTATGACCTTGTTGCCCCAGTAGCATTGAATTCAAGGGAAGTCAGCAAGCATTTGGCCTCCATTGAAAAAAAAATTTAAATAAAAAAAATAGCAAATCAGCTTTGAGCTAAGCTGAGTAAACTCAGCTGTGAATGGTCCTGGGGCACCAAAACAAAAGTCTCAAGGGATGCCAGTTTGTCTGAAGCTTAATCCAATCACATCACATTAGAAGCCAAAGGTCATTGACAGAAATCTTGAATTGCTGCATCCCGTTGTGTCATTGTCCTCCGGTGGCTAGCTAGCTAAAATCGTCCCTTTCCTAATTTAGCAGTGGATAGGGATAGGGATTTGGACTTGTGGTTTTACTTAATTCTCCACACTGACCAATGGTTATAACGGCGATTCTGATCTAACCATACGTTCTTACATTGTGCCCCTGGCCTGTGAGGATGGAAGTTCAACATGTAGCTAGATGTAGTAATGTTAGGCTAATGTTAAATAGCTGGCCTGGTGCATCGTTGGCCATGAAAGGAAGTTAAGTGTTGCCATCAACATTGTGTCAATGTGACTTTCTCCCTGCTACACCAGAAACAAACTGAAATCAACTTTTTTCTCATTAATTCCATTCATAAGATAGAATGAACGTGAGCGTTTATCTTTGAACTTCAGAATTGAACCTCGGAGATTCCTGAGCTTGGACGCTGCCATTGGACGTGAGCCAATGCGGGCAGTATAGCAGCTTTCATTGATTTCCAAGGAAGCATTCCCTCAATGGCTGATGGCAATTGAGTGCCACAGTATGAGTCATAATACCCATAAAACCTAGTGGTCAAACACGGAAATGGTTCCAATCGTTTTTCCACAATACATTTTTCCATAGGGGATTTTAGAATGAGTTCATATAAGGTCTGTGTTTCGTGTAGGCTTACCCTGGCTTGACATTTTGATAACCAAGTAAACCTTTCTCGGACAAGGTACTGCAACTCTTATCAATATATTTGGCTGTAATTACATACCATAAATGAAATGTTAATTAGCTGCTAATGTGGCTAATATACAGAACTACACATCCTGTCACAAGCTTTAACGTCATCACTCAAGGCAGTGTTGCATGGAACCTAACAAGTAAAGTCAAATAGAATAACTGGTGGTTATTATAGCCTTTTTGTAGTTTCTTGTTTAAATTAAATAATTTTTGTATTTCTTGTGTGTGTTATTGTTTAGCATCTTTCAAATGACCTACTGTAGCATTTTATGACTAGATTTTGTTAAATTACTCTGGCCTTTGTAACTGAGTAGCTAACCTTAGGTCTCTGTCGATCAGCAGCAAGGATGGTTCTGTGCTATGTACCTGATTGTAACCACTACTCCAATAAGCATATGTACATTTTATCATTTTCCGACCTCTGTAAGCGAGAGGCGTGGCTGGAGCCGTGTGATAAGGTTTGCTAGCTGCTAACAAGCTATTTTTATTAGGTCAAAAAATCTCTGGTTAGCTTGGTGCTTATGAACAGATGCTAAATAACCCCTGACTATAGTTACATGTACAACGCATATTCCTCACAAGTAAAAAGAAAACCAGCATAATGACTGTTGTGACCTCTTTAGAGAGCTAGCCAGCTAGTTTAAGTTAGCTCACAGTTTGTGTAGTCATACTTTTTTACATGGTGACATGCTAGCTAGAGTTAGCCCACCAGAGAAGGTTCGTGTAGTCAGACTTGCTAATTAACGTTAGGCTGGCACCATGGCAAGGATAGTTAGTTAGTGCGCATGACACCACTTAGAAAAGTCTGACTACACAAATGGTGAGCTAAATTTCACTAAATATTGCCTGGTAGTTTAGCTAGTTAGGTACCTTGTTTGGCTAGTTATCTACATTAGCTAAAGTTAGCTCATAAAGGACTTGTGTGCTCAATGTTTTCCTCAAACAAAACGCAAACGATTTTGTTCATCTGTCCATCTGTTGTACATGTCTAACCAAATGATCTGTGAAACCATGTCATCAGGGATGTAAATTAAGCTAGCCCGAGGCTAGTATTTTTCAGACTGGGCTAGTAGATGTGCCAAACTAGCCTGACACAGCACCTCGTAGGAGGTTCCGGTCTGCGGCCCGTCGTAGGAGATTCCGGTCTTCGGCCCGTCATAGGAGGTTCCGGTCTGTAGACTGTCGCCGGACGCTCTGGACTGGGTACTGTTGCCGGACACCCTGGACTGGGTACTGTCGCGGACACTCTGGACTGGGTACTGTCCAGGGTACTGGACTGCCGAGGCACACTATAGGCCTGGTGCATGGTGCCCGGCACTGGTGATACCGGGCTGGGGTACACGCACCTCAGGGCGAGTGCGGGGAAGAGGAACAGGGCGTACTGGACTGCCGAGGCACACTATAGGCCTGGTGCGTGGTGCCGGCACTGGTAGTACCGGGCTAGGGACACGCACCTCAGGGCGAGTGTGAGGATCAGGAACAGGGCGTACAGGGCTCTGGAGACACACAGGAAGCCTGGTGTGTGGTGTTGGCACTGGTGGTACTGGGCTGGGGACACGCACCTCAGGGCGAGTGCAGGGAGCAGGCAGAATACGTACTGATACGTATAAATTCATAAAAAATCCTACAATGTGATTTTCTGGATTTCTTTTCTCATTTTGTCTGTCATAGTTGAAGTGTACCTATGATGAAAATTACAGGCCTCTCTCATCTTTTTAAGTGGGAGAACTTGCACAATTGGTGGCTGACTAAATACTTTTTTGCCCCACTGTATATATAGGGATGTAACCCAAGCAAAAGAGCGAGGTGTAAACTTCTAAATAATACACGGGACGAGACCTGTACTAACAAGTGCACAAACACGTAGCACGAAAGCCGATACAACAGAGCACAGGTTCTCATAAGACCAACGGACATGAGACAATAATAGACAAGAACAATGGGGAACAGAGGGCACAATTATACACATACTAATCAGGGGGAATGGGAACCAGGTGTGCGTAATGAGACGACAGTCTGGGGTTGGTAGTAATGAATCCAGTTCAGTGATGCCTAGAAGGCTGGTGACGTAGACATTCGGAGCTGGTGAACAGAATGAGCAGCAGTACCGGGGGATCCGTGACAGCCCCTTGACCTTTTCTACATTTTGTTACATTACAGCCTTATTCTAATATATTTGTCCTCACACATCTACACACAATACCACACAATGACAAAGTAAAAACATGTTTTTAGAAATGTTTGCAACTTTGTAAAAAAAATACATACTGTAAGTATTTAGACCTATGTGACTCGAAATTGAGCTCAGGTGCATCCTGTTGTCATTGATCATCCTTGAGATGTTCCTACAACTTGTTTGGAGTCCACCTATGGTACATTTTATTGATTGAACATGTGGCCTCCATCATTCTTAAATGGAAGAATTTTAGAACCACCAAGACTTCCTAGAGCTGGTCGACCAGCTAAACTGAACAATTCGGGGAAGAAGGGCTTTGGTCAGGGAGGTGACCAAGAACCCAATTGTCACTCTAACAGAGTTCTAGAGTTCCTCTGTGGAGATGGGAGAACCTTCCTGAAGGACAACACTCTCTGCAGCACTCCACCAATCAGGCCTTTATGGTAGAGTGGCCAGACGGAAGACACTCCTCAGTAAAGGGCACATGACAGCCTGCTTGGAGTTTGCCAAAAGACTCTCAGGTCTGATGAAACCAAGCTTGAACTCTTTAGCCTGAATGCCAAGAGTCACGCCTGGAGGAAACCAAGCACCATCCCTATGGTGAAGCATTGTGGTGGCAGCATCATGCTGTGGGGATGTTTTTCAGGGGCAGGGACTGGGAGATTAATCAGGATCGAGGGAAGGATGAACTGAGCAAAGTACAGAGAGAAACTTGATGGAAACTTGCTCCAGAACACTCAGGACCTCAGACTGGTGCAAAGGTTCACCTTCCAACAGGACAACTACCCTAAGTTTTTTTTCCCAGTTTAAAAAAAACAGTTTTTGCTTTGTTATAATGGGATATTTATTGTGTGTAGATTGATGAGGGAAAAAACTATTTAATCCATTTTAGAATAAGGCTGTAAAATTAAAAAATGGGGACAAAGTCAAGGTGTCTGAAGTCTTTCCGAATGCACTGTAAGTAAACCAACTGTTATCAATCATACAGTGGGAAGGATACTATAAATCAAAACTGTGAATGCATGTACCAATCCAAATAAATAAATACTCTGCCTTTGAGATGAGTCTCATGTGACTAAAATACAGACTGGATGTCTTAACAAAGTCAATCATTCTGAATATCAATAGATGTTTTTATTAATTCTCATCAATGACAACATTCTAGAACTGAGTTATCATTCATCTAAGTCTGGTATTCAGGGTAAACTGGTTAATGACTATACAATTGATTAAGTTCCTTGTAGAATGTTGACCGCTGTATAGAAAACATTGTATTTCTAAGATGCTCAAGCTTAACTTAATAGCTACACCCACCGACAGGGGATAGTCTTTATCCTTCATGGCCCTGACAAAACTGGTGTCTTGCCCCTCACTGTAGCTACCCTTCTTCACATTGACAGACTTATAGTGGTCTTCTCCCCTTTAAATGCTCTTACACTCACCCTTGAAAAAATGCCATAAGGTCTGGACTAGACAAATAGTCGACATACTGTACAAACAATTATCTAGGCTAAAAAACGTTGTTGTATCTACTGCTCTTTTAACTAGCTGGCTAAAGTGTAGTCAGTGGCTAGCTAAGAAAGTGAAGGGGGGTGTAAGAAGTTCAACACTTTATTCAAATCATTTCAATACAGCACATGGATTCATCATGAATTGTGCATAAGTCTCTGATGGCGCTGGTGAACGGTAGCTGACACTGTTGCTAGAGATGACGTTCAGGATCTCCCTGCAGGAATTTGTAGTCTTGCTGAGGGCTTCTGTTGCTAATTAGCATTTCACATCATTCGTGGGGGACAACATGTTTATCTTCATTATGTGACCTGTTTCACTCTTTCTTGGAGTAAAATATTTTGTTTTGTCATAAGATTGTCTTTAGTCAGGCCTAATCTTATTTACGTCTTTTCAACATTGGGGGAGAGCAGGCAATCTTCAAAATCCACCCTCTTCTCCAGACCCATTAGAGGTGTATTATGTTGAGTCCAATTTAGTTTGATAGAGCCAGACAGTCTAAAGTGGATTGATACTGTTGTGTTGAAGTAACATCATGCCATTCATACTCAATATCTGGCCTTTCTCATCCCATTACTCCTGATGAAGGACGGCTTTATATTAGAGGCACGGGAGACGGGTGTTAAATGAATTTCTATGGACAAATATTAATTTCATGATCATTTTTGCTCTGCCACTTTGGCTGCCAAGAGCTGTTCACCGTTGATTTGTGCCACGGGCCACGATACAAAGCACAGTGTTCAGCTTTCACTGTATAGGCCCAAGCTGCCCTGCTGAAAAACGTTAACGCACCCCTCACACGCACCAACCCACCCGAGACGCGAAAAAGCGCCCGCTTCTGACATGGCGGGCATGCGGTGTGTTGTTGTTCTTGGAAGGCGTCGGGGCAGAAACATTCCTCCTTGACTCCAGTTCTGTAAATCTCGCAGTCCCCTAATGCTTTCCATTCACTTTATCTACGCTTTACATCTTCAGCAGCGTTGGCTTTATGCAGAAAATATGTTGGCATCCGACACGTCCCATAAGAAAAAAACAGCGTCTGCGACTTGTTAGCGAAAACCAAAGCGCCGGGGGTTTGAAATGTTGATCCTCCAACAAGGTGTGTTTTTCTATCCGGCTTTATGAAAGTCATAAGCACCACGTATCATGCTCCTATATGTAGGCATATTCGTTTTGGGCTGTGTTAGTCCTAACGGAGGCCTTATCTGTTATCAACTGCATAGGCCTAGCCTGCTCTAAATACAGCAACAATCACCATAAAGAACAGAGATATAGGTCGTTCCCCGTTGGGGGTATAGGCTATTTACTGTATGTATCGGCTGTTCTGCTAATATGAAGTATTTTAAAGTTTCGATTTGTATGTGTTTTGGTTTATATCAGAAGTCAATGTTTTATTATAGGGCTGATGTTAACTGCAGTTGACTGATTGGTTGTGTTTCTTCTGAGGGGTTGACAGTTTCTGCCAATGTGACAGTGTCTGTGAGTGAGTGACTTTCCTGCAGTCTCTCTTTGATGACAATGTGCCAGTGGCTCAGTGACACACAGTGGGTGTAACTGGGGCACAGCAGGGTGCCAACAGCAGTATGGGTATGTACATACTGTACAAGGTGATGCCGTGTCACCCCCCCACCATCTTAACAGGGCGGTCTAACTGGAAACCAGACTTTTCTATTATTTTCAGAGCAGCCGTTCTCCGCATGGTCTGCAGTAAACCAGGGTGGGTTTGTGTGCATACTGTTTGTTTTAGTGTTAATTAAAATGTGGGCGAGTGGGTAGGTTTCTCCCGAGGGCTCGGGGGAGACTGTGGTGGGAGATAGGACAGTGTGGTGGTCCCCTTGAGCTGTCCAGTGAGGTGGTCTGGTCTCACCCCCTTCTGGCCCCTTCACTCACACACTGTGGCAGGGCTGTGGTGACTGCGGGCTCTGCGCTGGCCTGGTAGTGAAGGGCTTATTACAGTCTGTGGAGGGGAGACAGCGAGACTGCACCTCAGGCTCCACTATGGTATTATTCAACAGAATGGCCACTAGAGGACACTCTGCCACAGCCAGCCTGGAGGGATCGGTTTTCCTGTCCTGGCAGAAACTGTTCTGCTTTTATCTTATCTCCTCTATATGGTCAGCACTTTTTCAGGTAGTGTGTGTATGTGTGTTCAGGTAGTGTGTGTATGTGTGTGTAAGTACGTGTGTGTGCAAAGTTGCTTATACTTGAGTTAAGTATCTTCTTGTTTTGTATGTCTGATTATGTTGCGTGGGTTGTTTTATGAGACTTCAATAGCAGTCTGTTTTGTTATGTCTGATCATGTTGCGTGGGTTGTTTTATGAGACTTCAATAGCAGTCTGTTTTGTTATGTCTGATCATGTTGCGTGGGTTGTTTTATGAGACTTCAATAGCAGTCTGTTTTGTTATGTCTGATCATGTTGCGTGGGTTGTTTTATGAGACTTCAATAGCAGTCTGTTTTGTTATGTCTGATCATGTTGCGTGGGTTGTTTTATGAGACTTCAATAGCAGTCTGTTTTGTTATGTCTGATCATGTTGCGTGGGTTGTTTTATGAGACTTCAATAGCAGTCTGTTTTGTTATATCTGATCATGTTGCGTGGGTTGTTTTATGAGACTTCAATAGCAGTCTGTTTTGTTATGTCTGATCATGTTGCGTGGGTTGTTTTATGAGACTTCAATAGCAGTCTGTTTTGTTATGTCTGATCATGTTGCGTGGGTTGTTTTATGAGACTTCAATAGCAGTCTGTTTTGTTATGTCTGATCATGTTGCGTGGGTTGTTTTATGAGACTTCAATAGCAGTCTGTTTTGTTATATCTGATCATGTTGCGTGGGTTGTTTTATGAGACTTCAATAGCAGTCTGTTTTGTTATGTCTGATCATGTTGCGTGGGTTGTTTTATGAGACTTCAATAGCAGTCTGTTTTGTTATGTCTGATCATGTTGCGTGGGTTGTTTTATGAGACTTCAATAGCAGTCTGTTTTGTTATGTCTGTGACCAAAAATGATTAGACATAAAATACTTGCTCTGTAACACCTTCCTTTTCTACCCACAATGAGAATTGCCTTGCGATGTATTACGCTAGTGTGTCATAGTTGCCCTCAAGGCATATCTGTCTGCTATGTGGCAGACTTTATTGCTGTGTGTGTGTGTGTCTGTGTGTGTGTTTAATAATAATAATAATAATAATATATGCCATTTAGCAGACGCTTTTATCCAAAGCGACTTACAGTCATGTGTGCATACATTCTACGTATGGGTGGTCCCGGGGATCGAACCCACTACCCTGTTTAAGTCTGTCTGCATGTGTTTATCAAGTAAAGTGTTGTCGAACACACTATATTGTGCTCCACCTCTATTTACTTCACTGTAGTTCTCTAAATTTTGTTCTGCCCGACACTAAAGCATTCTGACAATATAATAATTTCCTCACCATATCATTCAGTTGTGCTGTACTCTGTCTCTGAGTCAGTGGCCTAGGACTCGAGTTATAGTTTCACCATGGAGATGTGGTAGGGAGGGGCAGGGGCCAAGTGAGCGTTTCTCTTTAATATCCCTGGCATGAAATGAAAGCCCGCAAGCTGGAGATGGATGGCAGACCCAGCACTTCAAAGACCTCTATCCCCCTGTATGTGCCACGGGTCTAAAATGGGAACCTGCTAGTTCACTTTAGTACATAGACACACACACACACACACTGACACATACTTCCAGACACACACACACGTTGGATTATCTATTTGTTCAACATACTGGTGTTTCCTGATTCTTTCGTCGGAGTAGGTAGGATTCTATTGCATTGACACACAAGACTCAGCCCGTACTCTACACAGACCAGTGCAGCATAACCAATCAGAGCTGCAGTAAGTCTATATGCAAATAGACCTTTGCCATATATGGATATGTGACATTTACATTGAACTGGACTGTATTTACAGCTGTAGTCATGAGTAGATGCCTTTGTTTTGAGATCAAAGCCAGAGATGCATGTAGACAGGTGTGCACATTTTGTTCATATTTTGCTTGTTAGTGAGTTATTAGCCCAGTTATAGATCATTTGTAGTCAGCAATAGGGGAGTGATTGCTTCCTACAAGAGCACAAAACGTGTACATTTATAGACATCTTTGAAAAGCGAGTCAAGTAAAGAGCTTTTTTTTGTCTTGAATGGGCAGTGTTGTATTTTGAGACAGGCTTTAATAAGCTAAGTAGCCAATAGTCAGAGGGTTGCAGAATTTGTCTGATTCTCTGTAATAATGGTATGGGAATAATAATGCATTTTATTTTGTTAACTGGTTTCTTGCGTCAACCAACACAAAACTATTTTCAGTCATCTCCTTGTCTGAAGGACAAGCGGATAAACAGGTTAATGTCAAGCCCTTCAAGTCTCATGGTATGTAGGCCTGCATTGAACACCACACATTGGCTGCCTCTGTACTGTAGGCTGAATTATAGAACAGCTATTTCCATTGTTTTTGATGGTAGGCCACTCTGGTAGGCCTACATTATGATAAAATAGCCACAGTAGCCTACTTGGCCTCTGTTGAAACTGTAACTTAAAGCAGGTACAGCCTCGGTGTTCACAGTAAACGCGTGTTGGACGTTGTACAGAATTTTCACTACATTCACAACTTTGTGCTCAGCAGGCCTGAAATTTGCTCAGTGCCTCCAAACATGTGAGGGAACATTGGTCATGACCCATAATGAATTAATTCTTTACAGTCATGTTTTTTTTCATCATAATTTAAATAACTTGTAGAAATACACTTTATGACACTGTCATGAGGCATTATGACCACCCTGTGTCACTTTACTTGGACTAAGAAAATACACTTTGTGACACTGTTATGAAGCGTTATGACCATCATAACCATATCAGCCAGATAGGCCTATCACATACATGCCCTTATATCAGTCATCAGTCAAAAAGAGGGTGTCTTGTCCTGCTACGAAATCTACTTCCGCATTCATCCCAGTCATCAGCAACAGAGCATTGGGGTAGGTGCATGTCCGACATCAATGTGTGCACGATTACAATGATAATGTAATATGGTCAATTTCAAAACATTTGATATAGCATAAACATACTGTTGACACATAGGCTATGGTGTAAAGGAATGTTTTGCCCTGTGAGGTAGGTGTTGTGGGTTTTTACACTCTTATCTAGGTGTCATAACTAGCCATAAAATAATGCAGTATATGTCACAGCAGGCCTAAATATGTGTCATGACAGTGTTATCACCATATTATAAGCTACGTAAGTTGTTATGACATATTGCGACATGGTTATGACCATGTGCTGTACTAACCTGTAATAACCTGTAATGACGTTGGGTGTCAAGTAAAGTGTTGTCGTGTGTTCAATAGAAAAGAGTAGAGTGGAGAAGACTATAGTTCACTAGAACAGAATGGAATAGAGTTCAATAGAACATGGTTTAGTAGAGTAGAGCACGACATGAGCATGACATCAGTGCGATGTTCTCCAAACTGAACCTCTGATCTTACCTCTCACCGCAGGTGCTCCTCCGGCCCCCAGTTTCTCAGTCCTCTGATCTGAACCAAGGTGTCTACTTTACTCACCAGGAGCCATATTGCCATCACATTTCAAATTAACACTGGAGGAGGAGAAGGAAAAGCCCTATCGATTGCCCTGCCGCTTTACCATAGTAGACAATAGAGGCAGGTTGTCTCTCCTAATGGCTTTTAGCCATCCATTAGGCAGTGCAGAGTTTAAGTAAGTAACAGAAGGCCTGTCGGAATGCTTTAACCATTAATAAGACAGCAAGTGTTACTCCTGAAGGATGTCAGTTCACCAGGAGACCTGCTCTGAAAATAAGACCTCCACAAAGCCCAGATTAGCCTGCTCCTTTGTTGCAGGGAGCTGTGGCCAGACTCAACCCTGTCTGCTGATAATCTCATCGGACATGTTACAGTAAATGCCTTGGCTCGGCCCGGGACCTCTTGAAGTAAAAATAGGAGGTGGAAGAATGGTGTGGTTCTGTACCTTTAATGATGGAAGGGAGGGTGGGGCGATATGGGTAACAGGGTCTGAAGTGAGTCAGTGTTATATGGTACCAGAACCTTGAGCAGGACCGCAGGGCTGGCGTAGCTTTAAAGGTAGGGTAGGTTGGAGGAGCCTGCTCGATTTTGTTGTTCGCTTGTGTCTGGCTCTGCTTTCCTGGACGGCGAAGCGGACATCTTGTTTTTATTAAAGTTGTTTATTAGGAGTGAGGTCCCTTTCGGTTTTAGTGAAATATGTTGTAGCCGACGCTGTTTCAAATCACAGTGATTATTGGGTAAGTGGCTTTGATGGTACAACAGCCATGCCTCAGACACTTAGGCTGTTTATACATGGTGCCTAATTCTGATTTTCTTTTCCACTAATTAGTCTTTTGACCAATCAAATCAGATCTTTTCACATCAGATATTTTTCAGAGCTTATCTGATTTGTCAAAAGACCAATTACTGAAAAAAATATCAGAACTGGGCAGCATGTGTGAACGCAGCCATATACTCACAGAGAAACACATTTCGGTGCACACACACACACACACACACACACACACACACACACACACACACACACACACACACACACACACACACACACACACACACACACACACACACACACACACACACACACACACACACACACACACACACCAGTCCACATGTATTTCATGATACTTCCTTGATGTAGTGCCTATGAGTTGAACTAAAAGACAGCCTCACAAAATCAGTGTATTAGTTTGATCCTCTCTCACCAGCCCAGTAAATCCTCCATAGAGAGTTCAGAGACCTGGGATATCCTGCCCCAGTTTGCCCCTCTCGGTTCTGTCCCAGCTGGGCACGGTGTCTCCTACCCTGGCCTGTCCCTGAGAGAGAGACTCACCATGCTATTCTTGCTCTGGCCTGCTCTCCCTCTGGCTCCTGGGCTTTCACTCTGTGACCACATTTTTCCACAGAGACGTCTGCCGGGGATGTGTGTGTGTACCATTTTTGGAAGAGTCCCTGTGTTCTCTCTGCTCCAGCGCTCAGGAGAATCATAGAGCTACGGAAGCCCCGCGGGTCCATTTCTCCTGCGGCTCAACCGCATGCCCTGGGATGGAGCATCAGTTGGAAATGTTTATTTTTTTTCCACAGTTCATAAAAAGGAGAGCCTCCTCCGTTCTCTCCAGTCCATATTAAACAGATCAATTGGCCTGGTTGCTGCTGGTTACAGTAAAATCAACACCTCGCCTGCCCCAGACTGAGGCATTTCAGTGTGTATATCCGGTTTCCCCACGCGCACTGTGTCTGCTCAGTCATCAGCAAGGCCAGTGTCTTTGCCAAAACTCTCCTCTACCTCTGAAGGTCTGTAACTGCAGCCTCTGAGGGTGTGTGAGAGAGGGGGCTGTAGTTTTCACTGTAAACGTGATGCTGAGCATGTCTTTGACTTAAACCATCTCATCAGTGGTAGGCCACAGTGACAGCCATTGCATCATACTATACCTGAGAACAATTATCTGTATATGATGGATGATGACCCAGTGAGAGTCACATTCTGCTGCGCACACCTCATAAAGTGGCATTCACGATATACTGTAATGGTGTTGCTCAATGAAAAAAATGCCTCCTGTAACACTCTATACCTATTTTATTTTCATTGTCATCATTTTTATTTCCTGATTTTCCTGTTTATGGCATGGGTCCTCAAAAGGTTCTACAGCTGCACCATCGAGAGCATCCTGACTGGTTGCATCACTGCCTGTTATGGCAACTGCCCGGCCTCCGACCCAGTACATCACTGGGGCAAATCTCCCTACCATCCAGGACCTCTATACCAGGCAGTGTCAGAGGAAGGCCCTAAAAATTGTCAAAGACTGTTCTCTCTGTTACCGCATGGCAAGTGGTACCGGAATGCCAAGTCTAGGTCCAAGAGGCTTCTAAACAGCTTCTACCCCCAAGCCATAAGACTCCTGAACATCTAATCAAATGGCTACCCAGACTATTTGCATTAGACCCCCCCACCCACTCCTTTACACCGCTGCTACTCTCTGTTGTTATCTTCTATGCATAGTCACTTTAATAACTCTACCTACATGTACATATTACCTCAATTACCTCGACTAACATTTGCCCCCGCACATTGACTCTGTATATAGTCTCGCTATTGTTATTTTACTGCTGCTCTTTAATGACTTGTTACTAAAATTTCTTCTTCTTATAATAAAAAAAAACTGTGTTGTTGGTTAGGGGCTCGTAAGTAAGCATTTCACTTAAGGTCTACATCTGGTGTATTCGGCGCATGTGTCTAATAAAATTAGATTTTACTTGATTTGAGTATTTACTGTCTTTCCACTGTCATTTTGATGTGCCAGCACCTCCCTCTCTCCCAGCCAAGTACTCTGCCTACACTGCTAGCCAGTCTGAATCTGAGACCTGTACAAGTACTGTATAATGTTTGCTGGGCAGTGGGCTGGTATCCAGTCTGAGAGCAGTGGTGGAAACAATAGCTGGGCAGAACAATGGCCTGGCTCCAGATCTGTAGAGCTGTGCTTGGCTTCGCCCAGACGCTACGTCTTATTTCCTCTTTGATTACTCATGTCTGCCTCACAAGCAGCAGGCGCACTCATAGGCTTGTCTGTCTGTCCGTGAGAGAAATTACAAAGAAAAGGATTTTTGTCAGTGACTGGTTTTGATTTTGGAGGCAGGGGGTGTGATATGTGTGTGTTTGCTTGGGTTTGTGTGTGTGCATCTGTTTGCTTTTGTGTGTGTGTGAGTGTGTGTGTGTGTGTGTGTGTGTTTGTGTGCGTGTGTGTGTGTGTGTGTGTGTGTGTGTGTGTGTGTGTGTGTGTGTGTGTGTGTGTGTGTGTGTGTGTGTGTGTGTGTGTGTGTGTGTGTGTGTGTGTGTGTGTGTGTGTGTGTGTGTGTGTGTGTGAGTGATTAGCGGGGAGAGTGGAAGATGTCTGCATTCGTGATTCAGACTCATCCAGACAGGTTTAGCCAGACTGGCAAAATTAGAACTGGAAAAGTAAAAGTGTGTGTGTTCTTGTGGGTAAGTGTGTGTATGAGGAGGTTGCTGTGTAAATTTATGTCAGTTTCCAGTGATGGGGTTCCAAGTTCTGTCCATAAACAGCATTTAAACAGGGGACTGGTAGCGCTGCCATGGAGGCCCAGACTGTAGAGCCACCCAAGCGTGCCGATCGCCTGCAGTGGGCTGGGTCTCCTTCACCACTGCCCTCCACCCCCACCCTGCCTGCCACCAGAACCCCCCAGCACCCCCTTCGCCACAGGGCCGGAGGTAGGAAATCAAACCAATTAAGGTCGTATTTAAAGAAAATTGGAGCAGGGTTGGAAAAGTGGGGTCTTTTCCAAAAACCACATAAAGAAAAACTCCAGGGCTGCACCTAGGCAAAATATGGAATGGCATCGGGACTGATATGGAATGGCACTCTTTGTGGTTGATGGTGTTAAAGGCACTTTTCTCTTACTGTTTACTAATACAGCATTCCCCGGCCTCGCATAATTCTAGCTTTTGACAATTGAAAGTTTAGCTATTTCGGCTATTAATTATGTGAATTTGTTCCTGTCAGTGGTGTTTTTTATTTAAACAAAGGTTCGGGGAGAGATGGATGTTAAATAATGATTCTGACCAGGAGGCGTGGCTGTTTTTCCACTCAGGTTGTCTGTTCCCTGCCTACTGTGAGATTTGGCCCAGTGTAGAGTAGAGACAGAAATTCACTCTTCATAATGAGTGCATCGGGTGTAGCCAGGACACTCCAGGGGCCACTATCTAAACCCCTGGTTGGAAAAGAGGGGCCTCTGTGAAAACACAGACACCTGTGGGGCTCAAAAGTGAGAGGGAATGTGGAGTGTGATAGTGGTGT
Source organism: Oncorhynchus keta (assembly GCF_023373465.1). Classification (NCBI taxonomy): domain Eukaryota; kingdom Metazoa; phylum Chordata; class Actinopteri; order Salmoniformes; family Salmonidae; genus Oncorhynchus; species Oncorhynchus keta. Next base: position 18,619,531 of record NC_068449.1, read on the forward strand.
CTGATCCAGTGGTATGTCTGTATGAATGTGTTTGGAGGAGTATGTGATATGTCTGAATTGATCTGAGGGGGATCTTTACAGCTAGAAAGCTTGTCTGGGATCAGTAGTAATTGCCCCCCTTGGTCGGGGACGTTAGCACATTTCTAGCACTCTCTCTCTCTGATCTTCCTTATTGCTGTCATCTCTCAGGAAAATCCCCTCTTTACTGAGCCCAGAGTGTAAATGCACCATTTTTATTTTCCCCCCATAAGAAGGCTTTGTTCCCTCTCCCGTTTCGCTTTTTTATCTCAGCACTTAAAAGCAATTATTCCCTAAATATGAATGCTTTCAAACAGACGCAGCTATTCAAAAGTCTTTTTTTCTCCCTTCATCTTTCTCTCCTTTGCCTTATGGGCAAAAACAAATGGAGGAAAGTAAAGGTGTCTGGTGTCTGAAGAGCTCTCTCCCCGGCTGCAGAAAGAGAGTTGTTGTAATGTGATCTCACATTAAGGATGAAAACAAAACAAAGAGAGGGTGGGGACCCCTGAGGATGCGCCCCGTCACTACAGAGGAACCATGGGAACTGCTTCTGAGCCCAGCGGCTCCCAGACGAGGGGGAGTGGAGCACAGTCGCGCGCCGGCCACATGATGAGATAGGACTCTATAATGCAATAACACCGCTGTGTTTAGGAGGGCCACACAGCAGTGTCTGATGTTCACACCTGCAGACGCAGGCTCAAGGTTACCATTCTTGTCTGGGATGTTTGTGTGATACTGCTGCTCATGATGATGATAAAGATGATGATGATACTGACGATGATGATAATAGTAACTAGAAAAGGATGTTACAGTAGAAACTTTATGTGCTTGCTCAGCTTGCTGAAAGTATTATTATTCGTGGTTGTGAAATATGTTTACATAGTGAGATAGTTAGGCCTATATCTTTGAGATATCTTCCACTAAATATTGGTGACCATTGAAACAAATCTTCCAATGTTGATTAATGCAACTTTAAATGCTTACATTTATTTAAAAAAACATTTAGTCAACAATCTACACAAAATACTGCAATGTCAATGTGGAAGAAAGATTCTAAGGGTAAAACTAAATCATGAAAAATAAAACACTAAACATCTTGATTAGATAAGTGAGTCCCACAGTCAGTACATGTTAGAATCACCTTTGGCAGTGATTACAGCTGTGAATCTTTCTGGGTAAGTCTCAAAGAGATTTCCATACCTAGATTGTGAAACATTTGCCCGTTATTATTTTCTAAATTATTCAAGCTCTGTCAAATTGGTTGTTGATCATTTGCTAGACAACCATTTTCAGGTCTTGCCATAGACTGTCAAGCAGATTTAAGTCAAAACTATAGCTCGGACACTCAGAAACATTCACTGTCTTCTTGGTAAGCAACTCCAGTGTAGATTTGGCCCTGTGTTTTAAGTTATTGTCTTGCTGAAAGTTGAATTCATCTCCCAGTGTCTGGTGGAAAGCAGACTGAACCAGATTTTCCTCTAGGGTTTTGCCTGTTCTTAGCTCCATTCTGTTTTCTTTTTTTTCCTGAAAAACTCCCCAGTTCTTAACTATTACAAGCATACCCATAACGTGATGCAGCTAGGCTATAAAATATGTAGAGTGGTCCTCAGTAATGTGTAGTATTGGATTTGTTCCAAACATAACACTTTGTGGACAAAAAGTGAATTGCATTTTCTTCAGTATTACTTTAGTGCCTTGTAAATAAGATGCATGTTTTGGAATATTTTTATTCTGTACAGGCTTCCTTCTTTTCACTCTGTAAATTAGGTTAGTATTGTGGAGTAACTACAATGTTGTTGATCCATCCTCAGTTTTCTCCTATCACAACCATTAAACTCTCTAAATGTTTTAAAGTCACCATTGGCCTCATGGTGAAATCCCTGAGCGGTTTCCTTCCTCACCGGCAACTGAGTTAGTAAGGACGCCTGTATCTTTGCAGTGACTGGGTGTATTGATACACAATCCAAAGTGTTAATAACGTCACCATGCTCAAAGGGATATTCAATGTCTGCTTTTTTATTTTGACCCATATTCCAATATGTACCCTTTTTTTGCGAAGCATTGAAAAATCACCCTGGTCTTTGTGGTTGAATCTGTGTTTGAAATTCACTGCTAAACTAGGGGACCTTACAGATAATTGAATGTGTGGGGTACAGAGATGAGGTAGTTATTCAAAAATCATGTTAAACACTATTATTTGTTAATTGACTTGTTAAGCTCATTTTTACTCCTGAACTTGTTTAGGCTTGCTGTAAAAAAGGGGTTGAATACTTATTGGCCAAAGCCATTTCAGCTTTTCATTTTTTATTAATTACTTTGACATGATATATTGTGTGTAGGCCACTGAGAGAAAATCTCAATGTAGTCCATTAAAAATGTGGAAAAACTCAAGGGTTGTGAATACTCTCTGAAGGCACTTCAAATGTAATTTTAAAAGTGAACCCAAACCTTTCTCTGTCCAGTTTCAACAGAAATGGTCCAATATGAACTGCACTATCTGCACTAACTGCACTATCTAGCTAGCTAGCTTAGTAAAACATGGTTGGCAATAGGCAACATTTTGGCTAGCTATCTATATTGTACAGACATAATTTTCTGTTACAATTACCAAACGTTTGAATGAACAAATAATTTATGGAACCATTATGTGATGTAGGACAAGATTGGATGTTGCATGCAATTTCAATTGCATTTTAATTGCTTTGCGTATCAGCAAAGTTCCATGATATGATTTCACTTTCAACTTGCATCCGCACCAGAAATTGTGTCCAAATTGGCTTAACAGTTATCAAAATGCTGCATCGAAGCAGCTAAAGTAAGAAAAAAGTGTGTTTTGGATGTCTACCTTAAAAGTGGAAAGCGACAGGTTTAACCGTCCTTGTCTTGAACACACCTGCCTTATTATCACCCCTGGCGTCACCATAACTACACATGCAGGTCACCATAACTACACATGCAGGTCACCATAACTACACATGCAGGTCACCATAACTACAAATGCAGGTCACCATAACTACACATGCAGGTCACCATAACTACACATGCAGGTCACCATAACTACACATGCAGGTCACCATAACTACACATGCAGGTCACCATAACTACACATGCAGGTCACCATAACTACACGTGCAGGCTTGACAACTTGTCCGTAAAATGCAGTTAACAGTAGAGATCACACCGTAGAAAATTCTGTAGCTAGATGTCATTGGGCTCCAATTTGATCCTCTAAACAGTGATTCGCAGCACTAAAAACATGACCAAATATCGTTTTGGTAATTTGGTGTCACCCCAAGGTGCGTCTGCCCAAGGTGCGTAGCCATTCCACATTCAATAATTAACAATAGGCAAAACTAGATACTTATTTGATCATAACAGGCGGAGATTGGTCGGAGATATTCTCTAAAACATTGAATGACCAATGCTGCATATATCAATCGACTCTGCTCTCGGTGTCAATTATATCGATCGACTCTGCTCTCGGTGTCAATTACTAATGAAATCATGCAACTGTGCATGATAGGGTATCAAATGAAATAGGATAATGTCTTAAACATTGCAGGCTATACTGTAACCTATCCCTTTCAGTGGACGGTCAAAAATCATTACTTTAACTTAATGTTGTCAGGCTACCATATATTTTATACAGTAGAGCGGGCCATTTTTACAATGGCACTGTCACATTGGGAAAGCAGACAGTGGCATTGGTAATGAACAACTCTCCAAAGGTGTCAGTCATGTCATTCTAAGAATAGCCTACTGTTCCATTCATCCCGTCAAGACTGTCACGTTGGATCATTAGATCATTGGAACATGCACATCGCTGTCTTAACAGGTTCAAACAACCACGTTTGTGTATCCATTCCACAATGATTACGCAATGTATTGTTTTTATAGGGTGTCCACCCAGGCACAGGCTCATAGTGCAAGAAAATGCAATTTAGTGAGGAAATGTCACTTTCTTATAATATAAAATACATTTACCCCCAAAAATACGACCATCCAGTTTCTGAGTCGCTCAGTGCGGTATTTCGGTAAGAAATCATCAACATTAGATCTACATCCAAAATCGGAATTTGTCATTTAATACATCCTACAACAAAGCACCAGTCACTATTGACAGTGGTGCCGCTTCCTCGCATCAATTTTAGAAAACTTTGTGTTGGCAGTGGTCCAATTCTATCTTTTTTTGCAGGTTGCAAAAAGTACAATTAGGATGACAGGAGCTGAAATATGCAGGCTTTGAATTGTAAAGTATCGTGGTAGCCTCCGCTTGAAGTTCCGTTCAGATTTTGCAAAACTACACTTGTAGTTTTGAAAAGGGAAAAGGTATTCCCCATTGAATATGAAAGCGTACATCAAAATACTATTAGCCTCTAAGTTATTGTCAGTAGTTGCTGTCAGTAGTTTTGGTCAGTAGTTGTGTGTTGCGATCAGTAGTTGTGGTCAGTTGTTGTGTGGTTGTGGTCAGCTGTTGTGGTCAGATGTTGTGATCAGTAGTTGTGTGGTTGTTGTCAGTTGTTGTGGTCACTAGTTGTGTGGTTGTGGCCAGTAGTTGTGGTTGGCAGTTGTGTGGTTGTTGTCTGTTGTTGTGGTCAGTAGATGTGGCCAGTAGTTTTGGTCAGTAGTTGTGGTTAGTAGTGGTGTGGTCGGCAGTTGTGTGGTTGTGGTCAGTGGCTGTTTAAAAAAAAAATATATATTTCACCTTTATTTAAGCAGGTAGGCTAGTTGAGAACAAGTTCTCATTTGCAACTGCGACCTGGCCAAGATAAAGCATAGCAGTGTGAGCAGACAACACAGAGTTACACATGGAGTAAACAATTAACAAGTCAATAACACAATAGGAAAAAAAAGTGGAGTCTATATACATTGTGTGCAAAAGGCATGAGGTAGGCGAATAATTACAATTTTGCAGATTAACACTGGAATGATCAGATGGTAATGTACAGGTAGAGATATTTGTGTGCAAAAGAGCAGAAAAGTAAATAAATAAAAACAGTATGGGGATGAGGTAGGTAAAAATGGGTGGGCTATTTGCCGATAGACTATGTACAGCTGCAGCGATCGGTTAGCTGCTCAGATAGCAGATGTTTGAAGTTGGTGAGGGAGATAAAAGTCTCCAACTTCAGCGATTTTTGCAATTCGTTCCAGTCACAGGCAGCAGAGAACTGGAACGAAAGGCGGCCAAATGAGGTGTTGGCTTTAGGGATGATCAGTGAGATACACCTGCTGGAGCGCGTGCTACGGATGGGTGTTGCCATCGTGACCAGTGAACTGAGATAAGGCGGAGCTTTACTTAGCATGGACTTGTAGATGACCTGGAGCGACGAATATGTAGCGAGGGCCAGCCGACTAGAGCATACAAGTCGCAGTGGTGGGTGGTATAAGGTGCTTTAGTGACAAAACGGATGGCACTGTGATAAACTGCATCCAGTTTGCTGAGTAGAGTGTTGGAAGCAATTTTGTAGATGACATCGCCGAAGTCGAGGATCGGTAGGATAGTCAGTTTTACTAGGGTAAGTTTGGCGGCGTGGGTGAAGGAGGCTTTGTTGCGGAATAGAAAGCCGACTCTTGATTTGATTTTCGATTGGAGATGTTTGATATGAGTCTGGAAGGAGAGTTTACAGTCTAGCCAGACACCTAGGTACTTATAGATGTCCACATATTCAAGGTTGGAACCATCCAGGGTGGTGATGCTGGTCAGGCGTGCGGGTGCAGGCAGCGAACGGTTGAAAAGCATGCATTTGGTTTTACTAGCGTTTAAGAGCAGTTGGAGGCCACGGAAGGAGTGTTGTATGGCATTGAAGCTCGTTTGGAGGTTAGATAGCACGGTGTCCAAGGACGGGCCGGAAGTATATAGAATGGTGTCGTTTGCGTAGAGGTGGATCAGGGAATCGCCCGCAGCAAGAGCAACATCATTGATATATACAGAAAAAAGAGTCGGCCCGAGGATTGAACCCTGTGGCACCTCCATAGAGACTTCCAGAGGACCGGACAGCATGCCCTCCGATTTGACTCTGTCTGCAAAGTAATTGGTGAACCAGGCAAGGCAGTCATCCGAAAAACCGAGGCTACTGAGTCTGCCGATAAGAATATGGTGATTGACCGAGTCGAAAGCCTTGGCAAGGTCGATGAAGACGGCTGCACAGTACTGTCTTTTATCGATGGCGGTTATGATATCGTTTAGTACCTTGAGCGTGGCTGAGGTGCACCCGTGACCGGCTCGGAAACCAGATTGCACAGCGGAGAAGGTTCGGTGGGATTCGAGATGGTCAGTGACCTGTTTGTTGACTTGGCTTTCGAAGACCTTAGATAGGCAGGGCAGGATGGATATAGGTCCGTAACAGTTTGGGTCCAGGGTGTCTCCCCCTTTGAAGAGGGGGATGACTGCGGCAGCTTTCCAGTCCTTGGGGATCTCATACGATATGAAAGAGAGGTTGAACAGGCTGGTAATAGGGGTTGCGACAATGGCGGCGGATAGTTTCAGAAATAGAGGGTCCAGATTGTCAAGCCCAGCTGATTTGTACGGGTCCAGGTTTTGCAGCTCTTTCAGAACATCTGCTATCTGGATTTGGGTAAAGGAGAACCTAGAGAGGCTTGGGCGAGTAGCTGCGGGGGGGTGGAGCTGTTGGCCGAGGTTGGAGTAGCCAGGCGGAAGGCATGGCCAGCCGTTGAGAAATGCTTGTTGAAGTTTTCGATAATCATGGATTTATCGGTGGTGACCGTGTTGCCTAGCCTCAGTGAAGTGGGCAGCTGGGAGGAGGTGCTCTTGTTCTCCATGGACTTCACAGTGTCCCAGACATTTTTGGAGTTGGAGCTACAGGATGCAAACTTCTGCCTGAAGAAGCTGGCCTTAGCTTTCCTGACTGACAGCGTGTATTGGTTCCTGACTTCCCTGAACAGTTGCATATCGCGGGGACTGTTCGATGCTATTGCAGTCCGCCACAGGATGTTTTTGTGCTGGTTGAGGGCAGTCAGGTCTGGAGTGAACCAAGGGCTATATCTGTTCTTAGTTCTGCACTTTTTGAAAGGAGCATGCTTATCTAAGATGGTGAGGAAGTTACTTTTAAAGAATGACCAGGCATCCTCAACTGATGGGATGAGGTCAATGTCCTGCCAGGATACCCGGGCCAGGTCGTTTAGAAAGGCCTGCTCACAGAAGTGTTTTAGGGAGCGCTTGACAGTTATGAGGGGTGGTCGTTTGACTGCGGCTCCATAGCGGATACAGGCAATGAGGCAGTGATCGCTGAGATCCTGGTTGAAGACAGCGGAGGTGTATTTGGAGGGCCAGTTGGTCAGGATGACGTCTATGAGGGTGCCCTTGTTTACAGATTTAGGGTTGTACCTGGTGGGTTCCTTGATGATTTGTGTGAGATTGAGGGCATCTAGCTTAGATTGTAGGACTGTCGGGGTGTTAAGCATATCCCAGTTTAGGTCACCTAACAGAACAAACTCTGAAGCTAGATGGGGGGGCAATCATTTCACAAATGGTGTCCAGGGCACAGCTGGGTGCTGAGGGGGGTCGGTAGCAGGCAGCAACAGTGAGATACTTATTTCTGGAGAGAGTAATTTTCAAGATTAGTAGTTCGAACTGTTTGGGTATGGACCTGAAAAGTATGACATTACTTTGCAGGCTATCTCTGCAGTAGACTGCAACTCCTCCCCCTTTGGCAGTTCTATCTTGACGGAAGATGTTATAGTTGGGTATGGAAATCTCAGAATTTTTGGTGGCCTTCCTGAGCCAGGATTCAGACACGGCAAGGACATCAGGGTTAGAAGAGTGTGCTAAAGCAGTGAGTAAAACAAACTTAGGGAGGAGGCTTCTGATGTTGACATGCATGAAACCAAGGCTTTTTCGATCACAGAAGTCAACAAATGAGGGTGCCTGGGGACATGCAGGGCCTGGGTTTACCTCCACATCACCCGCGGAACAGAGGAGGAGTAGTATGAGGGTGCGGCTAAAGGCTATCAAAACTGGTCGCCTAGAGCGTTCGGGACAGAGAATGAAAGGAGCAGATTTCTGGGCATGGTAGAATATATTCAGGGCATAATGCGCAGACTGGGGTATGGTGGGGTGCGGGTACAGCGGAGGTAAGCCCAGGCACAGGGGTGATGATGAGAGAGGTTGTATCTCTGGACATGCTGGTTGTAATGGGTGAGGTCACCGCATGTGTGGGAGGTGGGACAAAGGAGGTATCAGGGGTATGAAGAGTGCATCTAGGGGCTCCATTGTAAACTAAAACAATGATAACTAACCTGAACAACAGTATACAAGGCATATTGACATTTGAGAGAGACATACAGTAATCACAGGTGTTGAATTGGGAGAGCTAGCTAAAACAGTAGCTAAAACAGTAGGTGAGACAACAACAGCTAATCAGCTAGCACAACAACAGCAGGTAAAATGGCGTAGGCTCGGCAGGGGGGGTCGGATTAACTACACACAGAGCCTGAGTGCGGCTGGGGCCGACAGATAAAACATAAACAAGCAGAATGGAGTACCGTGATTAATGGACAGTCTAGCACGCATAAGCTATGTAGCCAAGTGATCAGTGTCCAGGGGGGCAGCGGTGGATGGGGCGGGGAAGCTGGACTGGCGAGTGTTATCCAGGTTAAAAACAGTTAGCAGTGGCTAACAATGACTAAATAGCTTGTAGCTAGTTAGCTGGTTAGCTTCTGGAGGTTCTTGAGTGTGTTCTAAAAATAAAAAATAATGGCGATTCCGTATCACATTGGGTGAGGCAGGTTACCGGAAGGTATAAACAAATTAAAAATCGAAAAGAGAAAGTAAATATGGGTCCAGTGAGTGTTTGGGACGCGGCGATTCAGACGGTTAGCAGGCCTGTGCTAACAAGCTAACAGTTAGTAGGCCAGGGCTAAACAAGGTAGCAGTTAGCGGACCGGGGCTAAACAAGCTAGCAGTTAGCAGGCCGAATTAGCAAGCAAGCAAGGACGTCGCGATGTGGTGAGTCTGTTTATTCCTCTTCATGCGGTGACATCGATAGACTGGTCGAGGGTCCGGATATTGTAGCCCAGGAGTATGCTTCGGTGGTAGCACAGGAGCTCTGGCCGGGCTAGCTTCAAGCTAAGTGGGTGGAAACGCTAGCCAGGAGTAATCATCCGGGGTTGCGGTTAGCTAGATAGCTAGTTGTGAAGAATCCAGCTGAAAATGTTCCTTTTGCGGTGGGAATCCGGTGGGAATCCGGGGATAAAAAATAATAGGTCCGTTATTCTCTGGTTAGAGTCGCGTTGTTCTAACTGGCATCAGCTTTCCGAGCTAAAGGTTAGCTGATGACCGGTTAGCTGAAGACCGCTAGCAATGGTTTGCTGACTGATAGCTGGCTAGCTTCAGTTGAGGGGTTTCGGATCCAAAGTAGATATAAGTACTTTAGAAGAAAATAGCTACATTGGGTGAGGCGGGTTGCAGGAGAGTATTTAGAAGTAGAGGTTTAACAAAATGTTTTAAAAGATATGCGAAGAAAATATGTTTAAAAAATATAAAAAACGATATATACAAGGGACACGACACAACAAGACGTTCGACTGCTACGCCATCTTGGATCCTACTGTGTAGTTGTGGTCAATAGTTATGTGGTTGTGGTCAGCTGTTGTGGTCAGTAGTTGTGTGGTTGTGGTCAATAGTTGTCAGTAGGTGTGTGGGAATTAGTTGTGGTCAGTAGTTGTGGGCAGTAGTTGTGTGGTTGTGATCAGTAGTTGTGGTATGGTTGTGGCCGATGGTTGTGTTCAGCAATTTTGGTCACTAGTTGTGGAAATCATCGAAAAGAGAAAAGGTATTTCCCATTTGAATAGGAAAGCGTACATCAAAATACTATAGGCAATACTATAGGCCTCTGTGGTTGTAGTCAGTAGTTGTGTGGTTGTGATCAGTAGTTGTGGTCAGTTGTTGTGGTTGTGGTCGGTAGTTGTGATTGGTAGTTGTGGTCAGTAGTTTTGGTCAGTAGTTGTAGTCAGCAGTTGTGGTTAGAAGTGGCGTACCAAAACATGTGTACATTCATTTTAGTGTCTGGGATGATGGTGTTGATGCGAGCCATTACCAGCCTTTCAAAGCATTTCAAGGCTATAGATGTGAGTGCAAAGGGGCGAGTAATTATTGGTAGTGTTAAACAAATCTACTTTGAAATAAAAGTATACACCTCACACACATGGTTATGGGCTTAAAAACGAAGACATCTGAAACATGTCAGGTATAGAGTTTACATTTATTAAATTCAGTTTGCATCCCAATTTTACACACATTTTACACTACTACTCACCACTGAAATATAACAAAACTGTTATGAAATTAGGAAAAATATTAATAACATTTGCTTTTGGCCATTGACTGCAGGAAAGTGCTACACAGGTTATCTTGCCGTTCTTGGACACAGGGACTATGGTGGTCTGCTTGAAACAGGTAGGTAATATACAGACTGGGTCAGAGAGAGGTTGAAGTTGTTAAGACACTTGCCGGCTGGTCAACGCAAGCTCTGAGTATGCGTCATGTTAATACTTCTGGCCCCGCAGGCTTCTGAATGTTTACCTGTTTAAAGGTCTGACAACAACTACAGAGAGCGAGATCACACAGTCGTCCGGAACAGCTGGTGCTCTCATGTATGGTTCAGTGTTGAAGCGAGCATAGAAGGCATTTAGCTCGCCTAGTAGGCTTGCATCACTGGGTAGCTCACAGCTGTTTTCCCTTTATAATCCGGGATAGTTTTAGAGCCTGCGTAGTTGGATTCAATTTTAGTCCTGCATTGACGCTTTGCTTGTTTGATGGCTTGTCAGAAGTCGTAACGGGATTTCTTATAAACATCTGGATTGAAAGCGGCAGCACTAGCCTTTAGCTTAGTGTCGCTATTGCCTGTAATCAGTGTCTTCTGGTTGGGATATGTACGTACGGTCACTGTGGGGATGACGTCGTCAATGCACTTATTAATGAAGTCGGTGGAAGGATAGAGTTATTGTCATATTTGCCAAAGGAAGGGCGAGGGAGAGCCTTGCGTTTCTGTGTGTGGAGTAAAGGTAACCTAGAGTTTTGTTGCTTCTAATGCACAGGTGACATGCTGGTAAAAATGATGTTAAATGGATTTCAGTTTCCTTGCATTAAAATCACCGGACACAAGAAGCGCCGCCTCTGCATGTGCATTTTCTTGTTGGCTTATGGCCCTATACAGTTCGTTGAGTGCAGTCTTTGTACAAGCATTGTTTTTTTAGTGGTAAATAGACAGCTACGAAAAGGTTATGCACAATAAACAGTAAAGATACAGTACGATATTTGAAATTGAAATGGCCTCTGTATAGCAGTTCCACTGGGAAGCATTATTGAAAGGAGGAAAGATCCAGTTTTAACAAGCCTTTGTCTTCCCATGTGACTCAAAACAGACATCATAATTGTACTCACTGCCTGTGCACACAGATGTGAAAAAGAAAGAAAGAAAGAAGAAAGAAAGAAAAAGAAAGAGAGATTGTGTATGTGAACTAAAGAGAGGGCATGTTCAATTCTCATGCAGGAAGTGAAAAGAGAGCTGATCCGTAGGGATCCCTGTTTCCCCTTTTCGCCTCATTTGCCCCCACTCTACTCTAGACTCCAGGGTAATGGAGGGAGGGAGGCCCGAGAAGAGCCTAGCACAGACTAGGAGTGTGTGTTCATTTCCTGTAGTATGAAGGGAGCACTAGTTTTTCGCATGGACGTGATCATGGACAGTGATCATGGACATGTGATTGTTATTCAGAGTTTACTGTGTGAGAAAGAGGACAGTGTCGTGTATCGGTTCTCAGGGAAAAAAATGATTCCACCGTGTGGACGTTATTTTTCCAATACATTTCTGGGAAACCTTTTCTTTCTCTTCCTCTCTATTCAGTTAATGTCCCGTGTCACCGATTATGCACAAATATATCAAGTTGAAAAATAAAGAATCAAACATCAAAAATCAAACTCATGCAAGAACCTAATACAGTGTGTCAGTGTTGTGTTGTGAAATGCACTGACACAGATGTGCTTTTCACTCTGTTTCAAATGTTCTATTTTCTGAAATTTCTCAATGAAAGTGGCCTAATCAAATTAAGGGTAATTTGGTAAGAAAATATGAAGCTATGTGGACATGATGTAACGAAAGAATCCACAGAGAACTACTCCAACCCATTTAATGGTCAAAATTTTGGTCAAAGTTTAGATGTTGTTGTGGTCTTGGTCAGTAAACCCCATGACCATGGTCTTGGTTATGAAACTTACGGTCTGACTGTCTGTCCTGCAGTAGCCTTGCTGGTAAGGGAGAAGCTCTTTTTGTCCATAAAATAGTGCTGCTTCTCATTAACTTATTAACATCTTTCTTCGATTACTAATTTCTGTTTCTCCTCAACTCAAATTAATTTAAGCCTATGTGATCCTGACTCAGTTGTGCAGTTGATGACACACGTAGTGTGAAGTAGAGTGCTTCAATATAAAAGTTCTAAATTGAGAAGTGCATGCAATTACCTAACATAATTATTCACCTGCACTTCACTTGCACAATATACCACAAGGACTGGATTGTCCGTTCAAAGATGAGGGCAGGATTTCCATGCAATTCCAAGTATTTTGTTTCAAACTAAGCACTTCGCACAAGGGCATTAAGTGTATGTGTCTAGATAACTACCCTATAGAGCTGGAGGTCTTGGACTACCTCATATGAAGATGTATTACTGGGCTGCACAACTGCATGGAGGACTATCGAAGCCACAAATGTAATACCGTACAATCTACAATATATTCACTACTTCAGGTCCAAGGCATTGAAGAAAAAAACGGACAATCCAATGATCCTCAATTCCATTTGTATTTGGGAAAATACAATAAATTCACGAGATGGAAAGAACCAATATCACCAGGAATAACCCCACCTTACCTCCAAACGTTTGATAACATCTTTAAGTCGTGGTTCCAAAGTGGCATCATGAATTTTGAACATGTCTACTAGGATGGATCTCTAGTGTCATTCAATCATTTTACAATCATCAGTTTGTTTTGGATCGATTTTATGTCTTAGTGTTTTGTTCGTGGATCCCTCTGTGAGAATGAATGTATGTGGATTTGTGGTGTATATTGACACTGTGTGAGATTAAACTTGACTGAGTTCTGTAGAAAAACAATCAAAAACATATTGTCCCCCCAAAAAGTTATCTAGATGGATCTGATAGAGTGAGTGTTTCTGTGAGTATTTTCTGAATCGGTCCTTCGTCACTGATCCTCATGGGTCTCTGTTGTAACAGAGGTTTGGCTCCACAGAGAGTTCCTCCGCTGTGGGAACTGGATGGTGTGTGGAGAAACAGAGAACAGTCTCTGAAGAGTTACACTGTATGAGAAACTACCTTAACTGGGAGACTCACTCACTTTTCTTCTGCCTCTCCTTCTTCCCTTCCCTTCCTCTCTCACTCTCTTTCTCTCTCTCTCTCCATCACATCTTTCTTTTCCCATCTCGCTTCCATATCTCTCTCTTCCATCTCTCTCTCTCTCTCTCTCTCTCTCTCCCTATTTTACTCTCCTAGATATCTGTCTCCCCCCTCTCTCACTCTGTCCCCCTTTGTCATTGAGTTAATCATGGTCCTCAGTGTGAGAAGGGATACATCACGACTCTCGCCAGAACCCTAGGCCCTTACCGTTCTTGGTCGATCTGTGGGAACCTTGATTTTGGACGGCAGCCGCTTTTCCCACCACCAGTCCAGTTAGAAAATAGACCCGGTCGTACTAAGCACCCAAATCAAACTGGTTCTAGCCCGCTTGCCTCTTCTCACGAGTTCTGGGAGTAGAGGTCAGCAGCTCCAGAATAAGCTCGAATGGGTTTTGAATGCAGGTACCGCTGTGTCTGCTGCAGCATGGGATATTGAGTTCATGAGAAATGAGAGGGCTTTAATGATGTACTCTTTCCAAAAAAAGAGAAACAACATTTCTCCCTACTTTTCCCAGTTTATATCTATTTATAAATAGTGTTTCTCTTCTCTAACTGAGAAACAGTCGTTGTGTTGTATTACTGTCAACTAGCTGATGAGCTGATGATGAGTTTGAACAGAGTGGAAAAAGGAGACGTGGAAAAACTGAAATACTGCAAAGGCAGGACGGAACCATGTACTACAAGGTCATGTCGGTTTTACCAAACATATGAATGTAATGTCTGTATTAACTGATGTTCCCAATGGCTTAGATTGTTTTTGTGCACGCCTGCATTTTGTTGTTTGCGTACCGGTGTGTTTGATTGCTTACTGAAGAATACATCTCCCACTCTCCTCATACTGTAAGACCATTCATCAAGCGATCTTCGACTTCCATCACAGCCATTAAACTTTGAGTGTGTTTCCCGTCTTCCCGGAGAGCTACAGTTTTAGGAAGAGGGCAGCAAAAAAAAAACTCTTCTTGTATGTCTACGACAAAGCCAAACCTAAATGGGAGTTCCTCTGGTCCCCACATGTGAAGCACAGAGTCAATCTCACAGAGTGTGTGAATACAGCTGGAAAATTCCCCAGAGCTCTGGCTAATTGAAAGCTTATCGTCTTCTCTTTGTATTTTCTGAGCCGTGGGGGAGCGGTGTGGAAGGACACTGGCTCTGTGATGAGACTAAAGGAAATGGATGGTAATGTTTAAGACAGCACAGATCTGTCATACACTGTGAAGTGGAGCTCAGGTTCTCTGTGTGAGAATCCAACCATCTGTCAGCGGGGACTCTGAGTGTGTGTGTGTAGAGATGCTTTGAGTGTTCTGAGTTAATTGAATGCAGTGTGTCTCGTGCCTGCTGCGTGTGTGCGTCCTGAGGCTTTGTTGCCTTGCCAAGAATGACCCCACAGAAGGCCCGATGCTGAGACTCATGAAGGAGAGAATAGAAGAGGAGAAGAAAGGAGATGAGAGGGTAGGTGGGCAGGAGAGGAAAGAGGTAAAAAGGAATAGAGAGAAAGTAGCATAGGAGGGAGGGAGAAAGGAACGAGGGAGTGAGGGAAGCAACAAACCTATTCATGGAATCTCAACAGGTGGGATTAGTTTAAGAGTGAGGGATTGTGGGTATTGTATTTCAGGTTAACCACAGAACTCATTTGATATCAGACCACCCTATGAGAGAGAGATCTCAAGTGTTTAATCCTGTGGGCAGACCTCAAATGAGCTAAATAGATGCCATCAGCAATGCATCAATTAACACCCAATATTACAGTGGAAAACAACGCTGACATTCCTCATTTTTGCTCTTTTGTTTTTTAACAAGTGACAACTTGCTGATGTGTTTTGCGCGGAGGATGCCAGGGTGGTATCGGATTCCTGGGACGTGCTCTATTTATGCCTTGGGTACAGCTGTGTTGACAGATGTGGCGTTTTGCGAGGCACTGAGAAGTGTGGGTAATTTGCCATTGAGTGGCATACTGATGGGAGACTGGGGGATAATGAAGAGGGAAGGCTTGGGTAACCACCACTTAGAGAGAGAGAGATATATAGAGAGATATATAGAGATTAAAGGGACATGGTATACAGTCTATGGTATTTACGGCTCTGAGCCTAAGAGAGTATTGGATGAGAATGGAATTTGCTGGAACGGAATAAATTGGAATGGAGTGGGTTTGATTGAACATTTGTTCCCTTATACTGTACCCATTAGTCTGCTGAGGTGATCCTGTTTTTGTATTTCTAGAGGTGAATTATAGCATGTGCCTACTTGTTTACATTCTTCACTTTCAATACCTTCCCTCTTGCTAATCATAGAGGTATTTACAATTGAGAATTTTCAATATTGAATGTCAGAATTGCAGTTAAATGCCTAAACTTAACACTTAAAAATTTGACATTAGGTGCAAAAGGTTGCATGTTCAAATCTAGCGATAGAAAGTTGTTTTTGAGATTTTTGTTTTAAGCCTATCCCAAACCTTAACACTTAAGTTAACCATTAGGAGATAATGCCTAACCTTAAGATTTAGGAGTTAATGCCTAACCCTAACTGTAACGTCTGCTTCCAACACTCTCAAACACGTAGATCCCCTGAACGCAGCTCACTCTCCAGATCCCAATCAACTGTATTCTGATCAACCTGTTCACACACCTGTATGTCATTATCACACACTATTTAGTTCAGTTCTTTTCACCCCATCATTGTGAGGTATTGTTTGTTTTGTGACATATGTCTAGTTGGAGCGCTGGTTTCCACTGTAATTTCATCCTCCTGTGTATGATAGTTTTTGCCTGCCTCACTAACGATGCCTATTCCCTGTCTGTACTTTAGCCTATTGGATTTCCTGTTATCAACCTATTGCCTGACCTCCTGGATGACGTTACTAGCCTTTTCCCTGCCTGTACTGTTACCTTTTTGGACCCCCTGTGTATGACCTTCTGTCTGCCCCTGGACCCAGCTACCTGCCTCCTCCTGTGGTCTTTTACAATTAAACACCTGCTGCGCCCTGCGCTTGAAACCAGCTCTCTGTCTCCCCTCATGTTCATTACACTAACCTTTAAAAATTCAGAGCTAATGCCTAGACTTAACCTTAAACACTTTGAAATTTGACGTTTGAAACAACTTAGAAATGTGGCGTTTGAGAAACTATTCTGATGTGAGACTGTGAGAGCTTTTTGTGAAGGATGTGGGTGGAAATGATTATGAGACCCGTAATATATAGCTCAATGGATCTACTATGCTATAGAGTATTATTACTTGTGTTGACATAGACTAGATTTTCTCCTCATTAAGGGGAACTGATATACATGCATCATTTTGTCATATTATAATTGGAATACAAACGATCGTGAGAAAAATCTGAAATTGATGTTTTTTAATTAAAATGATTAAAAACTACATTATCTGCACACTTTACAAGCACTTAATACAGAGTCTTTAAGGATATTACATGGATGAAATTTAAATTAACATAGCTTCAGACATACATGCTTTGAGCAAAATGAATTAACATTATGGTAAAACAAAATGAAGAGGTTGTTTAAAAGAAACATTAAAGAAAACAAAAGCCTTGTGCTTTTCTATCCAACATAAAATTAAATGTAATTGTACAATTTAACCTCCCTGTTTTGCAAATGCCTCATGATATACACACCTCTTTCTTAAGAGTTATGGACATTTTATCAACAGATAATGGAAACCAACCGAGACATTTTGTGTAAAACAACAAATTCAAACCCTCAATGTAACAATATTACAGGCCTTTCTTTGGTTTTGATATAACCATATGATATCAGGTACATCTTTGATTTCTCATAGCTGCATGAATTTTGCCCAATCTAAAGTTAGGCCTTCAAACCCAAAGGGATGGATAGGAACACAGTGATTATAAGAACATGCTATTCTTTCCCTCTACTCCCCAAGAGTTAGGAATGCATCTTTATAGAATTGATTGTCTTAAACAAAAATAAGGCATAAGGTAGTAGATTTGTCAATAGAGTTAGCTTAACTTTTTTTCTGAGCTACAAATGCTAGCAATATTTTTTGTTTTTTAATGTATGCGCTCAAAGATTGGGGGTCGCTAAACCAACCCTAATTGGTATAATATCTGCTCTTAAGAAGCCACAACAACTCTCCTCCTCCTTTTCACCAAAACACCTAAATTTCTTAACATGGCACACCTGACACAATTAATTAAGTGGCTCAGCACAGCTCATACAAAAAAAGATGCTCTGTCCTGACATCTGAATCCTGTGCAGTGCCCTGAGCTGCAGGCACTAATGATCAATAAATGACAGAAAACACGGTCAGAAAGGCTTCAAAGGACTCACAGCTCATGCAGAACAAAGGGACCTGTGCACAACAAGGGCTTGTTTTTAGTTAGGATTGCCCTTGGTGTTGGTAAGAGGATCCTACTTTGAACCCCTTCTATCTTCATCGCTACTCTCTGTGTCCCCCTGGGGTGGGAAAGGCCATTGGGACTGTGAGAATGTGCACAATCACACCTATAGCACAGAAAGCACGTGTGTGTGTGTGTGTGTGTGTGTGTGTGTGTGTGTGTGTGTGTGTGTGTGTGTGTGTGTGTGTGTGTGTGTGTGTGTGTGTGTGTGTGTGTGTGTGTGTGTGTGTGTGTGTGTGTGTGTGTGTGTGTGTGCTTATGTGTGTGTGTGTGTGTGTGTGTGTGCTTATGTGTGTGTGTGTGTGTGTGTGTGTGCTTACGTGTGAAAATCAGCCCACTCCATCTCTACTGTTTAGTTAGCCACTTCAGACATGCCAATGTGGTTTGAGATTAAGCCAATCATAGTCTGAGGTTTCAGTGATAAACAAAGAAACAAGATCTGCATAGCCACATAATGTGGGTTGTGTGTCTTAAGTATTTATTTTCTTCTTTAAAAGAGTGGAAAAATGTGAACTCAAGGAGGCTGGGGGTTGGTGATTGGGCGACTGTTTAAGAGGGGATCTTAAATAAAGTGATTGTTGGATTTAATGTTGGGATCTGTGCTTCTAATGGTTGAATATCATGAATGTTTTTAGTGCATCGAAGCTACATTGAAATACAAAATAATAACATTAAAAGTTTCGTTTTTTTCATAATTTAGAAGAAATATATTACACAAATTCAAATTTTATATTAAACAACAAATAAACAAAATATTTATAAAAAAAGATAAGGTAGAGAGAAATGCTAAATGTTTTTGGGCATAAGTGAACATTTTCTCAAATTTGGCTCAAATAAATATAAAAAAAGTCAACTGTATTATCTAGTTCAGACATACTACACTAGAACAGTTTGCAGACACAATGAAGAAATATATAGGCCTACCATAAGTAAAAATAAAGATAACAGTCCAAGAAACTAAAAAGACAGGAATCCATAAAATTCCTGCTTCAAAAAAACCTCTTCTCTGCTAAAGTCCTGGACAGTCCTCAGAATATCAGCTATTGTTCTGCTACATAGATGATCAATACATTAACGACTTTACAGGGGAGTTTCACTCAAATACATAATGTTGTTCATTTTGAATAAGCATTGCTTACTGTACCTCCAAGGACTGATCCATCCTAGTATAGATAATAAATGCAATTTTCAAGCAATGCATAACTACTTTGAGACGATGGATTGTTCTTGATGATCTTTCATGGACTGATGGATGAATCTCCAAACCACTCACAAAATAAAAGATTCAGGATCAATTGACGTGTATACATTAGCAATACAGCCACAAGTCATCTAGGGCAGTTTCTGAGTCACGTGAAGGAAACATCCTGTTTGACTTCTGTTTTCACATAACAGTCAAAGGCCGTTGAGGCAGTACAGTCACTGTTCTGGATGTTTAGCTCGTAACGCCAAGAAAGGTATCCCTTATCTGAGGGATAAGGATAGTTTTGGTCTCATTGGCGAATCAGCCACAATAGCACTTGCATTTTTACCGTTCATCAGCTGCATAGAATGAATGGATGTGAAGGTTTTGCCTTTTCATAGTCTATGGTATGCATGTTGTACCTGTTTTTCAGAAGAACCTGATACAGTATATTACTATGGCTTATTTGTTCTAACACCATAACATCTATTTGCAGTTATTTTGCAGTTCTTACTCATCAATTGAAAATAATGAGATTTGTATGGCTTTCAGAGTCTCAGAGAATAGTCCCTGTCACAGTGCAGGGTGTACCCATGGCCTTCATAAAGGCCACCTCTGGCCATGGCATTCTGACAGACATTGAATGTCTTTGGTCAACTAGGAATAGGGTACGAAGCGAGTGCGGGATAAAGAAAAGACAAACATGCAACATTTATTTTTGGGGGAAGGATTCATCTTTTTTTGTTTCATATAACTTCTTGACTTTTGCTTTCTCTCTCTCTTCTCTGTCCTACATTTCCTCTAGTTGTCTAACAGTCAGTAGGGCCTCCAGACAGATTCATCCATGCGTCCAGACCCGCTCATGGTCGTAGGGGAGTTGCTGTGGCTTCCATCCGCCTCCACCCCCTCGCTCTGGTTGCTCAGGCCCTGGATTATCAGGCTGTTGCCAACTCCAGAGGATGAGGCCCCCGAGCAGGGCAGCAGGCGGCTGGGGGAGCGCTCACCCCCGGTCCCGCCCGGGCCCACCATGGAGAACTGGTAGGAGCCGGATCCGGTGCCGTAGTACAGGTGGTAGGGGGAGGAGTTGGACTGGAAGTGGCTTCCCTGGTTCTGGTTGCCTGGGTAGGGCGGGGGCAGGTAGGTGTGGTAGCGGGAGGAGGCAGACATTCCCGTCACACTGAGGCCTCCGATGCCCGTGCTGGAGGGGTTGGCTGAGTAGGTGAAGGCTCCTGGGTAGTGCATGCGTGGGTCTGAGAAACGGGGGTCAGTCAGCGGGGACAGAGAGGGGAAGGAGGTCCTCTGGGGGAAGAGATCAGCGGTGGGACCTGAGAGAGGGAGAGAGAAACAACACATTTGGTTTAGAGACTCCTGGTGCACATAGATGTCATACATGACCCGCCCATGAAAATGTTTCAGAGTCAAAGTGAGATAGGGAGAGTCAGAATTCATTCCACTGACAGGAAGCTGTAGTAAAGTACCACGTCCCCAACTGACAGTGTAGATCTACAACCCTGCAAACACTATCTAGTTAGAACTAATGAACTGACAGTAACAGTTCAGTAACAGCCATGAAGCTGTGACAGCACATCAGCAAATAGATCTGTGAAGTTATGAGAGAGTCCTCAACCTCAGAATACTCCCAGTCCTCCTACACAACCATTCCAGCTAAACCAGAGGAACCTACAGTAACATCATTCTCTGTTATTTCGAATAATTAAAAGGGGCTAACACTGAGAGCTTGTTGTGCATTGTGGGCTGTTGTGTAATTCTACATAAATCACACTGAAGAGAGGGAACAGGAAACTACAGTGATAACCGTCACATTCAGACACAAATAGGGGGAGGGAGGTAGGGAGGGAGCAGCCTGGTCTCACTAGATGTTGCATAGTATATGTAAATCCAAGACACTCAAATGAGTGTAATATGTTACGTTTGGTATGGTTACATAAGACAGAAGATTACTTAAGTCAAAAACGAAAGGAGGGTGATTGGTTGGGCTGGATGCGTAAGCATATAACGCGAACAGCTAGCAACCCATAGGTTGCATGTTCGAATCTCGTCATGGACAACTTTAGCTAATTAGCAACTTTGCAACTACTTACTACTTTTTAGCTACTTTGCAACTACTTAGCATGTTAGCTAACCCTTGCCCTAACATTAACCATTGAACCTAACTCCTAACTTTAACGCTTTAACCTAACTTCTAACTCTAATCTTAACTCTAACCTTAACCCTAGCTAACGTTAGCCACCTAGCTAAAACTAGCCACAACAAATTGGAATTCGTATCATATCATACGTATTGCTAATTCGTAATATATTGTATGAATTGTAATTCTTAACATATCATACGAATTGCAATTTATAACATATCATACTAAATGGAGGATGGACATCCAGAAATGAATACATTTCAGGGGTTGGAACTGGTTCAGGAAACCGAAAAGCATAAAATAACAAAGATTTTCAAGTAACAGAAACAGAACCTGGAACAAAACTGATCCATACTGTTCCAGAAGAGAACAGTTATTTTAAAAGCATGGGAAATGGTTAATAATGTTCTTTTAAGTTCCATTTTTTTTCTAGTTCCACAACAAAGCACAAAAAAGTGCCTATGCATTGTCTTCACTCTGTCACTCAGAAACTTGTTCCAGTGTCTGTCTGCAAGCTAAAAATATTTGCCTGTGTGTGTGCGTGTTTAGGCTACTTCTCCTCCCCCCTCCGAAGCATAGGCTTTTTTAATTAGCTAGATAATAATGGATTAACTCTTTCAATGCTAGTTAAGGATACTACAGGCCTAGTTATCATGTTTCAAGTTGAATTTATTAACTACAAAAAGGTTAGATGTGTTTTTAATTCTGCTACCGCTCTACACACACACAACTTGTTAGCTAGCTAGCTAGCTCAAAGGACATTCAAAGTACCTCCATAGAAACCACTCCTCCTAGGTATAATTATGTGGACCTAATTCAGATAATGCATGTCATAACAAGATGCCCAGTGCTTCAAGCCTCCTCCTCAACTCTGTCTTGCTCTCTCCCCACACGCAAAATTTCAGTTGCATGTTGTGCCATAGGCTACACTGTCCATCACGCGTGCAAACAACTAGCCTACTCTATCTGTACTGATTGGTGAAGTAATTCAATGAGCTAAATGTAAAAAAAGGTTGATTTCACAGGTTCAAAAAGAAACAGAAAGATGCGATATAAACCGGGAACTTTTTTGGGGTTTCGAACCGTTTCAGAACTTTATTTGGCTGGTTGGAACAGTGGAACGAAACAAAAACAAATTATCACTCTGTTCAGAATGCAATGATTGGAAAATTATGTAGGTTCCAACCTATGATATGGAATTTACGTACAGAATAATATGAAATAATATACAGAATAATATGAAATGCTCTCGGATTTACGTACAGAATAATATGAAATGCTCTGAGACCAAGTTGTGAAAAAGAGTGGTAGAGAGAGAGCAAGAGAAAGAGAGAGAGTCAGAGAGAGAATGTGTGTGTTCTATGTATTTGTGTATTTTGTAAAAGTAACCAAACCGGATCAATGTCACAGACCAGTCAGTGCTAAACTATCCTGAAGTGTAGTCGCATAGGTAACACAGTACACAAAAGCCAGCTGTTTTGAGTCAAATTTCCCACGCATTCCCTAATTTATTCAACTGACAGAGGAAATTCAGATCATGCTCAAGTGTTTGACGCTGCAGTTTTCCTCGCTGGGATTTGGAGCAGCTCCTGTCACCAGTTTATTTCCTTAAGCACAACACCATACTGCCCCGCAAAAACCAAGGCATGACTGCAGGGTTAGGCTGATCTGGCAGTTCTTTCCAAACACAACATGAGCTGTGTGTGTATATGTGTCTCAGTCTTCTCATTCATCTGCTGCCACCTACTGTACTGTAGTATCTGGGTTTGATAGGCGCATACAAGGACAGATGAGGACATGACTGCACACACCATGCACTTAATGTATGCACCTAGGCCTCCAGCTAGTCTACCTGTTGAATCAGACATAGTTAACCCATAAAGGACCCACTGGGCACAGATGTCAGTCAAACGTCTAGTTTTTATTTACAGTTGGTTGAGTTGTCAACGTGAAATCAACAAAAAATGTCGCCATGTCATTGAATTTAGGTTAAAAGTTGGATGAAAAAAATATGAAATTCCCTTATGTTGATGACTTTTTGCAAATCCACATCACATAGATTTTGGGGGGTTGAAATGCTGTGGAAACAACATTGACTCAACCAGTTTATGCCCAGTGGGGCTCCACTTACAATTACCAATATTGACAATAGTGACAGCATCAGCTGATTAATGTGACAGACAAACATTTGATTAGTTTTTTCTTCTTCTTCATTCTGTGTGATGTAGGCTTCCGTAAACCAATAAACGACAGTTTAATATCGCTCTCTTGATCAGTTTAATTTCTCTTTGGCAGGCAGTCAAGAATGAAGGTTTGCTCAGGGTGCGGCAGTCAATCACCTATTGGAGGCCAACGGGAGCCATAGAACACCTGATAACTGTCACTCATCTCTGAGTACTGTCTGACTGGTTTGTTGTTACTGTAGCCAGGGTTTTGGAATAAGAAATATGTTTTATAATCAGAATTCTGAGACTTTTATTATAGTGTCACCATTTAGACTTTATGTCAGGGACTTTTATTCTGACAATACCTTTCCCCATGCTCACCTGCGCGGGGGATTCAAGTCAATTATGTGCTACAGCTACTATTCCAATTAAACTATATAGAAAGGAACGTCATTGTAACTCGATTCTTTAGCAATGGGTCCTCACAGAAAGTGATAGATAATTAAGTCAATAAATTAGGGTTACATTACTACCTAAAACAGTTATAGTTGGCCAAGATTTTACAAGACGGGCGCAATTTGCATTGTAGCCTAATAGCATCCTGCCAAAGCTATGTTTAATTAAGTAGGCCAACTGTCGTTACTGTAAACTGCAAGGATTGAAAAATATGATCGTTTGCCTATACTTTTTATCATCTTAAATTTGTCATGTAGCTATTAATAATGAACCCCACGGAAACCAGACACGTGGCCTTCGGTTACCGAGGCAACATGCAGGTGTGCCAGTTATTGTGAAGTGGCGTAAGTCTCCCCATCTTGCTATCTTGCAATTGCACACGGTTTAGTGCAGTGGAGGCTGCTGAGGGGAGGACGGCTCATAATAATGGCTGGAACGGAGCAAATGGAACGGCATCAAACCATTTGTTTGATGTAGCTGATACCATTCCACTAATTCTGCTCCAGCCATTAGCACAAGCCCTTCCTCCCCAATTAAGGTGCCACCAACCTCCTGTAGTTTAGTGGCATACATTTAGTGGCATACATTTACATTTAGTGGCATACATGCGCGCGCGCGCGCACACACACACACACACACACACACACACACACACACACACACACACACACACACACACACACACACACACACACACACACACACACACACACACACACACACACACACACACACACACACACACACACACACACACTGTCTGATTCCACTTGATTTGGTGTTGATGGATTCAGTGTAAAATGTGGATTTGGATGGCATAGAAAATACACAGTACAAGTCAAAAGTTTGGACAAACCAACTCATTTGAAAATAGTACAAATAAAGAAAAACCCTTGAATGAGTAGGTTTTTCCCAACTTTTGACTGGTACTGTATTTACAGGGTTGGAGTCATTAAAACTTGTTTTTCAACCACTCCACAAATGTATTTTTAACAAACTATAGTTTTGGCAAGTTGGTTAGGACATCTACAGTGTGCACTTTGTGCATGACACAAGTCATTTTTCCAACAATTGTTTACAGACAGATTATTTAATTTAGAATTCACTGTATCACAATTCCAGTGGGTCAGAAGTTTACATACACAAAGTTGACTGTGCCTTTAAACAGCTTGGAAAATTCCAGAAAATGATGTCATGGCTTTAGAAGCTTCTGATAGGCTAGTTGACATCATTTGAGTCAATTGGAGGTGTACCTGTGGATGTATTTCAAGGCCTACCTTCATACCCAGTGACTCTTTGCTTGACATCATGGGAAAATCAAAAGAAATCAGCCAAGACCTCAGAAAAATAATTGTTGACCTCCACAAGTCTGGTTCTTCCTTGGGAGCAATTTCCAAATGCCTGAAGGTACCATGTTAAGTAAGCTGTACAAACAATAGTACGCAAGTATAAACACCATGGGAACACGCAGCCTCATACTGCTCAAAGGAGACGCGTTCTGTCTCCTAGAGATGAACGTACTTTGGTGTTGAAAAGTGCAAGTCAATCCCAGAACAACAGCCAAGGACCTTGTGAAGATGCTGGAGGAAACAGGTACAAAAGTATCTATATCCACAGTAAACTGAGTCCTATATCGACATAACCTGAAAGGCCGCTCAGCAAGGAAGAAGCCACTGCTCCAAAACTGCCATAACAAAGCCAGGCTATGGTTTGCAACTGCACATGAGGACAAATATTGTACTTGTTGGAGAAATGTCCTCTGGTCTGATGAAACAAACATAGAACTGTTTGGCCATAATGACCATCGTTATGTTTGGAGGAAAAAGGGGGAGGCTTGTAAGCCGAAAAACATCATCCAAACTGTGAAGCACGGGGGTGGCAGCATCATGTTGTGGGGGTGCTTGCTGCAGGAGGGACAGGTGCACTTCACAAAATAGATGGCATCATAAGGGAGGAAAATTACGTGGATATATTGAAGCAACATCTCAAGACATCAGTCAGGAAGTTACAGCTTGGTCGCAAATGGGTCTTCCAAATGGACAATGACCCCAAGCATACTTTCAAAATTGTGGCAAAATGGCTTAAGGACAACAAACTCAAGGTATTGGAGTGGCCATCACAAAGCCCTGACCGTAGTCCTATAGAAAGTTTGTGGGCACAACTGAAAAAGCATGTGTGAGCAAGGAGGCCTACAAACCTGACTTAGTTACACCAGCTCTGTCAGGAGGAATGGGCCAAAATTCACACAACTTATTGTGGGAAGCTTGTGGAAGGCTTCCCGAAACATTTGAACCAAGTTAAACAATTGAAAGGCAATGCTACCAAATACTAATTGAAAGTATGTAAACTTCTTACCCACTGGTAATGTGATGAAAGAAATAAAAGCTTAAATAAATAATTCTCTCTACTATTATTCTGATATTTCACGTTCTTAAAATAAAGTGGTGATCCTAACTGACCTAAGACAGGGAATTTTTTACAAGGATTAAATGTCAGCAATTGTGAAAAACTGAGTTTAAATGTGTTTGGCTAAGGTGTATGTAAACTTCTGACATCAACTGTATATATAGTGCATTCGGAAAGTATTCAGACCCCTTCAATTTTGCCATTTTTTTAACGTTAAAGCCATATTCTAAAAATGATTCAATTAAAAATGTTCCTCATCAACCTACACACAATACCCCATAATAACAAAGGGAAAATAGAAATACCTTATTAATATATATTTTCAAACCTTTTGCTATGAGACTTGAAATTGAGCTCAGGTGCATCCTGTTTCCATTGATCATCCTTGAGATGTTTCTAAAATACAACTTTAATGGAGTCCACCTGTGGTAAATTCAATGGACATGATTCAATGGACATGATTTGGAAAGGCACACACATGTGGTCACAAGGTCCTGAAGTTGACAGTGCATGTCAGAGCAAAAACCAAGCCATGACTTCGAAGGAATTTTCCGTAGAGCTCTGAGACAGGATTGTGTCGAGGAAGGGTACCAAAACATTTCTGCAGCATTGAAGGTCCCCAAGAACACAGTGGCCTCCATCTTTCTTAAATGGAAGAATTTTGGAACCATCAAGACTCTTCCTAGAGCTGGCCGCCCGGCCAAACTGAGCAATCGGGGGAGAAGGGCCTTGGTCAGGGAGATGACCAAGTACCCGGTGGTCAAGATTCTCTGGTCTGATGAAACCAAGATTGAACTCTTTGGCCAGAATGCCAAGGATCACATCTGGAGGCAGCAAGCCTACGGTAAAGAATGGTGGTGGCAGCATGATGTTGTGGAGATGTTTTTCTGCAGCAGGGACTGGGAGATTAGTCAGGATCGAGGGAAAGATGAACAGAGGAAAGTACAGAGAGATCCCTGATGAAAACTTTCTCTAGAGCACTCAGGAACTCAGACTGGGGCAAAGGTTAACCTTCCAACAGGACACCAACCCTAAGCACACAGCCAAGACAATGTAGGAGTGGCTTCGAGACAAGTCTCTGAATTTCCTTGAGTGGCCCAGCCAGAGCCCGGACTTGAACCTGATTGAACATCTCTGGAGAGACAGCGACATTTCCCATCCAACCTGACAGAGCTTGAGAGGATGTGCAGAGAAGAATACAGGTATGCCTAGATTGTAGCGTCATACCCAAGAAGACTTGAGGCTGTAATCGGTGCTTCAACAAAGTACTGAGTAAATGGTCTGAATACTTATGGAAATGTGATATTTCTGTTTTTTATTTTTAGTACATTTGCAAAA
Organism: Oncorhynchus keta; assembly: GCF_023373465.1. Lineage (NCBI taxonomy): Eukaryota > Metazoa > Chordata > Actinopteri > Salmoniformes > Salmonidae > Oncorhynchus > Oncorhynchus keta. Next base: position 18,647,045 of record NC_068449.1, read on the forward strand.
AATGATAAAAACCTGTTTTTGCTTTGTCATTATGGGGTATTGTGTGAATATTGATTTGGGGGAAAAAAACTATTTAATCAATTTTAGAATAATGCTGTAACGTAACAAAATGTGGAAAAAGTCAAGGGGTCTTAAAACCTTCCGAATGCACTATATATAAAATATATTTTTAATATATCTTCCTTTATAATTTCCCCTAACCCCACCACCCTCCCCTAATTGGAGTAAACTAATAGACAACAAAACTTAGGCTTCTACTTCCAGCTTACACATACTATACACATTTTACTGACACAGTATATTTTACAATAGTTCTCTTTTGTTTTTTTTGTCCCATCCTTCAGCTACCTTCAACCTCTCCCAAGACATTCTGTATTTGTGAAACAGCAAGCGCTTGCACGCCACAGCCCTGAGGGGGTAGGATGCTGAACTTGCGTGCCACAGTCTTGTTGAAATGTCTTTCCCCTACGTCTGGAGAACTGGGTATATTTTCAGCAACAAAAAAAATATGTTCCTTTGTAATTTCCACGGCTTCTGCTTCATTTTTTTACAGGGACACGTTTATTTTCTGCAGTTGAAATGCTCTTATTTTCCAGATAAGGGGGGTGCATGAGGAGGGTTAGGGGTCTGTTTCTTTTTCCAGAGTCTAGCAGGCCCCGGAGTCGGGCCCCATATCTGATTTCACGCAAGGAAAATCCAAACCTTCAGCTGCTGTCAATTCGGGAGAAGTGGAGTCAGCCCCCCCTGTCTCTCTCTCTCTGTCTCTTCCTGCTGAATATATGCTTTAGGGTAGAGCTGGGATTTGTGGCACGGGGACTTGATGGCTCTGGTGGTTGTGGCCCACCCCACACATGATCTCTATTTAATTGTCGCCAGTTGAATCGTGTTGACTAAATTGTGGCGGGGACAGGCTCCTGTATTTCGTCAAGGGAAACTCAACTGGACACTTATCAAAACACCTTAATGGGGTTGTGTTGTGTCACAACCTTGGCGGTCGGCCAGCCAGAGAGCACCCACCACAACCGTTCCCCTCTCAGCAGTTCAGCAGCTCCCCCTAGAGGAGAGGGTTAGATAAACAACGCCATACTCACAAACATAACCACAGTTTTGCAATCTTCTTTTTCTATTCACCCTGTTTGCTACCCTAATCCACACACAGCCCCCTCCTCCTCTCTCTGCCAGCTAGGTATAGACCTAGGCCCTAGGCTCTGCCGCAGGACTGGGGAGGAGGAGTGGTGGATCTATGGCACAGGGTCCTGACGGGGCCTAGCTGGTAGCAGGGGCCCACCCCACACATGATCTCCATTAGGCTCAGCTGAAACGTGTTGACTAAATTGCAGGGACATGAGAGGGGATGAACCCCAGAGGGCTGGCTGGCGCGGCCCACCGTCTGTGATGTTCCCACTCTAAAAGTGGTGGCTTGGAATCAAGTTTTTTTTAAGAGAACACAGTGTTCTAGCGCGTTCCTCCCTTTCCCTCACTCCCTTGCTTGTGTGCGTGCTCCCATATTGAGTTCTGCCACACAGCAGGGCGGGTGAAACCTCTCTTTCTCTCTCTCTCTCTCTCTCTCTCTCTCTCTCTCTCTCTCTCTCTCTCTCTCTCTCTCTCTCTCTCTCTCTCTCTCTCTCTCTCGCTGTCACACTCTCTCTCTCTCTCTCTCTCTCTCTCTCTCTCTCTCTCTCTCTCTCTCTCTCTCTCTCGCTGTCACTCTCTCTCTCTCTCTCTCTCTCTCTCTCTCTCTCTCTCTCTCTCTCTCGCTGTCACTCTCTCTCTCTCTCTCTCTCTCTCTCTCTCTCTCTCTCTCTCTCTCTCTCTCTCTCTCTCGCTGTCACACTCTCTCTCTCTCTCTCTCTCTCTCTCTCTCTCTCTCTCTCGCTCTCTCTCTCTCTCTCTCTCTCTCTCTCTCTCTCTCTCTCTCTCTCTCTCTCTCTCTCTCTCTCTCTCTCTCTCTCTCTCTCTCTCTCTCTCTCTCTCTCTCTCTCTCTCTCTCTCTCTCTCTCTCTCTCTCTCTCTCTCTCTCTCTCTCTCTCTCTCTCTCTCTCTCTCTCTCTCTCTCTCTCTCTCTCTCTCGCTGTCACACTCTCTCTCTGAGGTCCACTAGTCCACAGTCAAGCGTGTAACCCAGATACGGAGGGAGGTTTGCCTCATTTGCTTACGGGAGAAACTGATTTTGGTTGTTAACATAAGGGCGAGCAGAGGCCGCCAGCGAGGTGTGTGTGGAGGGGTGAAGGGATGCAAATCCAGGTGCTCACCTGTGAAATGTTTACTCTGAATGCAAACGTCGACAAATAGCACCCAGGGAATGGTGTCTCAGGCAAATGAGCGGAGAGGTGGGAAAGAGAGGGAGAAAAACTCAGATCAGGCTGGCCCAGAGAGAGATAGATGGAGAGATAGATCTCTTCTCCTTTCATCTCCCCCCTCAGACCGCAGCCAGAGACAAGTGACTGCCCCATGCTTCCCAGAATGCTGACCAAATGCTACAAGGATGGTCACAGCTGACATCAGTATGGCCAAGCAATACAAAGCCAGGCAAATAATGTTGGTCCACAAGCCAAAGAATAGGAGACACAAATGAACACAAATGATCTGTAGATGTTTGTATAAGCGCTTAGGCCTTGGGGTCAGAGCTTCGCATCTGATGCAAATAGAATGACACGTCAACAACCCTAAAGACCTATCCATGGTAGCCACTGTAACATGTGAGCCAAGCAAGTTTTGCATGGTCCTATTTATCACTAGCAACACGATCAAGGCATTAGGGAGTTTGTGATGATAAAACGCAGAGATTTTCCTAATGTATCAACGAACCAGATATGATTTAGGAGTTTGGATAACTAAATTACCTGGATGGGTTCTATTAATATTTGTTATTGCTAAAGAGTTTGCAAGCTCTGGCCAGGTGGCATGTACACTCCTATGTATTATTTATTGTCGTACTCATTTATTTCTATTTCAGTCCCTTTGGAATTTGGTTGGAATTTCATGATTAGACATTGGGACCTCAACCTCAATAACAATAGTCCCCATCAAACGTCAATTCTACTTTTCACACCTTAGTGAATATCTTGCTCTGAAATGAATATCTGGCAAGGGAATCTATACATTCCATCTCCTCATTCTAAATTAGGGGAAAATGATGAAACTGTTGTTTTTGGAAATCACTGACAGTCACACCTAAAATACTGTTTTACCCCAGGGGCTTTCCTCATCAAACGTATTGAAAAGTTCCAGCAAGCCCAACTGATCAGTCCTACAGAAGGGTGTGTGAGTACAAGGAGCATCTAGGAGTAACATGGAAGGGTGTGTGAGTACAAGGAGCATCTAGGAGTAACATGGAAGGGTGTGTGAGTACAAGGAGCATCAGGAGTAACATGGAAGGGTGTGTGAGCAGATGACTCAGCAGGTCTGGTGCGGTGGTTTCTGGGAAGAGGACGGGTGGGTGGCTGAGTGGCTGTGAGGCAGGAGAAGAAGAGTGCCAAAACACCATGATGGAGGGAAGCAGGGAGGGAGGGAGAGGGGAGCGACGGGGTGTTCTGGAATGTTCTGGGATCCAGAGCCCTGAGGGCAAACCGAAACACATTCCCAAAAATGTCACAACGAGTGGAACACCCATTGCCATACCCATAGTTCGAGCTTTTCCAATATCTCTATATTCATTGCACTGTGTCAGAAAAATGTTTGATTAACTATTGATGTACAATTATGACGCAGAATTTCTCAATTTGTGTCCTTGGCTCCTCTTGAAGAGGTTATATTGTGTGAATTGTCTTGGGTGATATGTATATGTAGTCCAAGACTGGTAATTATGGTAATCTCTTATTGCTCGCCAAACCTCTTATACTGTGCCATGATTGGGCCTGGCATGTTATGATTGAGCCTCAGAAACCAACAAACAACACTTGCAAACATCTTGCCATACTGGACTGCGCACACACGCAAAAATTCGGGGTCATCTAAGGAGAGCAGAATGCTTGTTTACTTCCTACTGTTGAGAGAGAGAGAGAGAGAGAGAGAGAGAGAGAGAGAGAGAGAGAGAGAGAGAGAGAGAGAGAGAGAGAGAGAGAGAGAGAGAGAGAGAGAGAGAGAGAGAGAGAGAGAGAGAGAGAGAGAGAGAGAGAGAGAGAGAGAGAGAGAGAGAGAGAGAGAGAGAGAGAGAGAGAGAGAGAGAGAGAGAGAGAGAGAGAGAGAGAGAGAGAGAGAGAGAGAGAGAGAGAGAGAGAGAGAGAGAGAGAACATTATAAAATAATGGAGAGAAAGCACAAGTGAGAAGAAAGACGATTCAGATGAGTTTAGGAGGATAGTTTAGGAGGATAGGACCCAGGGCAGAGTATATATTATATCTCTCTTACTTGACCATCTGAGGTCGTCCTCCACTTTGCATGTCTTCAGAGCTGGTGGGTCAATCTGGTCAGACCACAGGGCTGCAATGAACACAGATATTATGTGTTAATTAAGGAGAATTTAGACATGACACTAGCCTGCTAATACTGTAGCCTGGGCAGGTACTGAATCTGTGCGGTATGACAAAAACCTCATAGCTTGAGTGTTTCTAATTCTGGTGCACAGTACAAGTACAAGGTATTTAGAGATAATTGTTTCAGGTTATGATTCTGTAGTTATGTGCACTTAATGAGTTTGAGTGAGGGGAGTGTAGCTAATCTCCCATCTCCTCAATGCCCTAAAAAAGCCTGCAACATGTTTGGGGAACTGTCTACCTGTGACAGGTCTGTCTGTGCTGACTGAGCAGAAAGGAGGGCAGAGGGGGAGCTCTCACTGGAGTGAGACTGGAGAGAGGGCCTGGGAAACAGGGCTGATGGGTTGTTGGAGCTAACAAGAATATTTTGGTCTCTCAAGGGGCTGGTGAGCAGAGGTGTGAGGCCTTTGTTGGCCTGTCCAGTCAGCCTGTCAGGGAGAGAAGAATCCCTACTGGCGCAGCGCGTGGGACCCTGGTTCACACTCAACGGCCACACCGCAGGAGGCTGACAATTTGACATGCAAATAGTGTCTGTTTGCTCTCGGTCTGAGATGGGGCAGTTGTTACAAGCCAACCTGCACGAACCATGGACCTCAAACACCCATGCTTGTACACACACACATGCACAAACATTCTCATACAAACCCTAGTACACATACAGATTCATAGAGACACTGTCATATATCTCCTGTTATTATATTTGTATGACAGTTTTATCTATTAATGTACAATTATGAAACAGAATGTGTCAAATGTTGTCCATAGCTGTTCTTGAAGATGTTATATAGTGTGAATTGTCTCAGGTGATGTGTATATGTAGTCCAAGCCTCCTCAATTATCCCCTCTCTGTATATTTCATGCCTCTTGTCTCAGACAGTTAATCATGGCCATCTTATATTGCTCGCCACGCCTCTCATACTGTGCCACACACCACCACACACACACACACACACACACACACACACACACACACACACACACACACACACACACACACACACACACACACACACACACACACACACACACACACACACACACACACACACACACACACACACACACACACACGCACAAACATTCTCATGAACACTAGTACACATACAGATTCATAGGCATACATATTTGCATGGCAGTTTTCCATTAACATACAGTAACTAAGGCCTGGAGAGTACTCTGGTCATGTCCCTGGCCCTCATCCTGCTACAGTAACACTACGCTACAGTATGAGGTGAGGAACAACATCCTAACCGCTATATTAGCAGTGGTGATCCTGACCTTGAGAGGGGCCAGGAACAGGGAGAGGAGGTGGAGGGGGAGGGGTTGTTCACCTATGCCCACACTGGGCCCAGGCTGGCTGGGGCTGAGGTGTGTAGAAGCTCTCTCACCCTCGGAGCTACTCTACTTCCTCTCCAAAGGCCCAGATCAGCACTCAGCCACTGAGAGGTTCCGAGCTTCGCCCCACAATGGGAAATTCTTACACATAAATGGGGTTATTCAGAAAGGCTTCGAAGCAGCTGGTGCAATTCGCTCAAGAAAATAAACATTTTTTACAAATATTTTGATTGGCCTGTGGACAACGTCAATACCAGCGGCACAGATTACCCCTGTTAATAAGAGGCTCGGCCCCCGGGCGGGGCCAGAGATTAGGGAGTAAGGGGTAGCTGCAGGATTGGTAGGAGACAACGGCTGCGTCACAAATATTAACGTTTTTGGGGCGGCGCCACTGATGGCTGGGAGGACACAAATAAACACACAATCTGCATTTGAAGTGCAGTTGGAGATGAAAGGGCGTCTGCTGAGACATTTCGAACCAAGATGGCGTTCTTCCTCGTGACTCCGGATCCGGCAGCGCCTCAGAGACATGTAATGCGCCTGGCGCAATGAAGCGTGTCATTGAGACACAGTGAATGCCGGGCTTGTGCTGGCTTCCTGTTTCACTTAGGCCCTAGGCGTCGCTACGAAGAAAGAAAATGTGAGAGTCGAGAGAGAGACAGAGAGAGACAGAGAAGGAGAGAGAGAGAGACAGAGAAGGAGAGAGCGAGAGAGAGAGCGAGAGTGAGAGAGAGAGAGAGCGAGAGTGAGAGAGAGAGAGAGAGAGAGAGAGAGAGAGAGAGAGAGAGAGAGAGAGAGAGAGAGAGAGAGAGAGAGGGGAGGAACATGGCCTTGGCTCAGCTATGTGGGATATTTTATATGTCTTTTGAGCCCTCACTTTTAACATGAGTAAAAACAAACACATTGGCTGAAAAATCCTACGTTCTATTTGAGAGCCCCGCACCCTCCCTCCTTCCCTTTCCCCTCTCCTCAGAGTCAATAGAGACTGCTCATTGCACACATGTAGTGGCTGTAATTGCTGAAATGTAATACTGGACCGGGCTCTGATGTTAAATTATAACTAACACAAACAGTTGAGTCTGGTAAAAAACTTGCTTTCCCTTCTCTTTTTCTTTTGACTGTGGAGAGATGGCTTCAAAAGAGACTTTTTTTTTATTGGTGAACAAAAACATTTTCAGTTTGAGTAATTCATCCTAAGGTCAAAAAAATAGAGTGACCACAAGTGCAGCTCTTAGGCACCATAACAAATAAACTCCATGGTTGCCTTTGACATATTATGTAAATAAAGCGCTGTAAAAGTAAAACGGAATCACTAGTCGCTGGTCTGGATTCCCGCTAGTTTTGGTTGCGTTTGGCCATAGAGCTCCTTTCCTGTACGGGTTTGGCACGGACCAGCATGCATTGATGCCCAAAATGGAGCTTGTAGCCAACCGCCTTTCTACCAGGCTCACAGCATGGTCACCTCTCTCTGGTCTTGTCCTGACATATAGTCAACGACCCCACAGACCAACACAACTACCCAGTAACCACATCTGCTACTTCCAAACAGAGACATGGCCTTGCCATCTATAAGCATGTGCAATGTGCCTGGTTGCCTGCTCCAGGGACTGGCATGCTTGTTGTGTCTCACAGTGACTCTTTGTTGGTTCTAATTGGTTGATCATGTCCTGCTGGCTGTTAGAGTGGGTTTGAGGCTTGAGCTAGACACAGATCCAGATTACCCAACTCCACATCCTAACATTTACCATTAGGAGGATTAAATCAAATCTGACACTGGACCAGCGGTTAAGGGCTCTGGGTCTGATCAGGGCTGTTAGTGATAGAGACTGGCGCAGGCGTTTGCTTAGGGGGCCAGCCATCTTGTTTATGTGGAGTAAACAGTGTGGTCCCTGTGGACAAGGGAGGAGAGGTAGGGCCTCACTATAGCTAGCAGGATTTTCACAACCAGAGAGAATCCAGGATAGATTCAGCTGTTTGACATTTCACCACAGTAGAATGGCTGCAGATATTTGCCATTGGAACAGTTTTGATGTATTGGAGGAGTACTTCACAGCATCTCCTGTAACCACCAGTAAATGGTTTTCATGTAACATATCACATATATACATCTCTCAGGTGTAATGGCTTAGCATGCCAACTTGTGAATCATACTGTACATTCTATGAAGCATAATGAGAAGCTTCTTGTATTATCTTAGCCTTGATTTAATGTGAGATGAGGTTACCATAACCCCAGAACTACAGTCTCCTGGCATGCTGACATGCCAGTCTTTAGAGGGGTCTTAACAGGGTGCTGAGATGGGATCGTCCTGGGCAGCATGGAGGTGGTCCTTTGTTTCCTGCTCTGCTAGAATCATTAAGACTAGATCCCTCATCGGGGTGAGAGCATTAATACAACCAGAGTGTGTTTTATCACTCACAGCCATCACACACACACACACACACACCTCCTCAGCAACGCAGGTTTCTTGGGCCCTCATCAAAGCAGTGAGCACTTGACTAGATGGCGGAAAGTTATGCTAGTATCTGATGCTCATCCAGTTAGGAACGCAGGTGTTGGAACAAATAGCATGTTAAATGATACCACCTCAAAAGGTCAAATACTTTGTATTCAACGATTCAATTGCCACTGTCTTTTTTCTTCTTCTAAAAACACATTTAAGTTAAAAGAACAGCTCTGGTCTGGGGAGCTTGTTAAAGCAGTCTGAGGCTGGTTAAGTGTGCCTCCTTTAGAGAAGAGAATGAGGAAAACTGGAATCTCTAGGATTACTTTTTGCAGCGTCTCCCTGAAATCTAATTTTCTTTCCATTTAATCTTAACATCTTCAACATCTTTGCCTCTTTGTCTGCGTGGTTTGACTGGTAAAAACTGTAGACAATATACACAGGGTGCTTTAAGGAAATGGACAGCATTCTCTGAATATCATTAGAACACACACATACACATTTAGAAAACCAGAATAAAATGGTATGGTACCCGATTGTGGTATGGTACCCGAGTGTGGGATTTGCTTGACTGCTCTGGCAGAGCCACACACACACACACAGCTTCCCACATGCCCTCCTGTAGGATAATTCTTCACATCTAGCAGGCTCACCTGTGGCCACGGCTGAACAAAAACAAGTGGTGAGCCGAGCACTGGAATCCTGTCACTGCATGTGCTGTAATGAGCTCTTAATGATCCCGTCTGTCTGGAGCACTAGCAGAGCTTGCAACATTGGCACGTAACTTTGTGTGTGTGTGTCTGTGTGTGTGTATTCTGTATGTGTGTGTACGTCTGAGGAACCAGGGCAGCGTTTAGCAGACGTCTCAAAAGTGTTATGTTGACGACAAAACTCAGACACTATTTCCTGGCTCAGAAAACTATATGAAGCAATGGGCTTTAGCAGGAGATTACATTGTATCTTTTCCTGTTGTTGTCGGCTGTAAACTCTGGGTTTCTGTGTAGATAATAGAAAACATATTTAGCAATCAGAAGATGAGAATCCATTTCATTCTAAAGTGTTGACGGCTCATCTATTACCCAGTGATTCTCAAACAAACAGATCCAGGAATAAATGTATCTGCAAGATACAACTCTTTCTGCGATGGCTGCCAAAAGCAGAGGTGTGTGTCGTGTTTATATGTAAATACATCCCTGTATTACCAAGGGACTATTTTAGTTTGAGCGAGGTTTGTATTAGTGTGTTGTCTAAGCATGACTACTATAAATTCTGTACATGGCCATGCCCAGTGATCTGTGTCAAAGTGTACAGTACATTGGCGGCAGGTAGCCTAGTGGCTAGTAATCGAAAGGTTGGTGGTTTGAATCCCTGAGCCGACTAAGTGAAAAATATTCCGATGTGCCCATGGGCAAGGCACTTAACACTAATTACTCCTGTAAGTCGCTCAGGATAAGAGCGTCTGCTAAATGAACAGAAAATGTAAATGTAAGGTACATATAAGCCTAGGTAGAAAGGGGAGGGAAAACATCTCTCCACTGTTATTAGATTCTTTTAGCATTAGCCCTGAGCTACACAGTCATGGTGGTAATACCAGAGATTAAGGTGTGTGTGATTGCACAGTCCTCCCCTCCTTGTGTCTACACACACACGAACGCACGCACACGAACACACACACTTCAGAGAGGGCCTCTAGCCTCTGGCGGGTGTTGTGTGGAATCAGTTTGGACCTCTATGCATCTCATCCCTGGCAGCTCTGAGCCGCATGAATGTGGTGTGTCTGTGCTGAAGGAGTGTGTGCACCCAGTGTGTGTGTGTTGTATTGGTGCAGGCCTTTGAGATTTGACATGCTTATAAAGATCTGCACTGATCCCCCTGCAGCTAGGCAGACGAGTGCAGAGCACAGAGCCTTTCTTCACTTGCCATCTCACTGCTGTCTGCACACCTGCGCTACTAGACAGGAAGAATTTGGAGATATTTTGCAAGCCCTTATGGATACTGTGCCTGTGTAAAAGTATTTGCCCCCTTTATAATTTTCTCTACTTTTGCATATTTTTTTACACAAAATGTTATCAGATCTTCAACCAAAACCTAATATTAGATCAAGGGAACCTGAGTGAACAAAAAACACAACAATTACAAACTTATTTCATTAAATTAATAAAATAAATATACATTTATTTTGTTATTTGTAAACTCATGTTCCCTTCATCTAATACAGTTGTGTAAAGTACTTAAGTAAAAATAATTAAAGTTAAGTCGTTTTTTTGTATTTGTACTTAACTTTACTATTTATTTATTTTGACAACTTTTACTTTTACTTCACTATATTCCTAACGAAAATCATGTACTTTTTACTCCATACATTTTCCCTGACAGCCAAGGGTACTCCATACATTTTCCCTGACAGCCAAGGGTACTCAATACATTTTCCCTGACAGCCAAGGGTACTCAATACATTTTCCCTGACAGCCAAGGGTACTCAATACATTTTCCCTGACAGCCAAGGGTACTCAATACATTTTCCCTGACAGCCAAGGGTACTCAATACATTTTCCCTGACAGCCAAGGGTACTCAATACATTTTCCCTGACAGCCAAGGGTACTCAATACATTTTCCCTGACAGCCAAGGGTACTCAATACATTTTCCCTGACAGCCAAGGGTACTCAATACATTTTCCCTGACAGCCAAGGGTACTCAATACATTTTCCCTGACAGCCAAGGGTACTCAATACATTTTCCCTGACAGCCAAGGGTACTCAATACATTTTGAATGCTTAGCAGGACAGGAAAGTGGTCCAATGAACTTCCCTACTGCCTCTGATCTGGAGGACTCACTAAACACTTCACTTGTTTTGCCTATATTTAACTAGGCAAGTCAGTTAAGAACAAATCCTTATATTCAATGACAGCCTTGGAACAGTGTAACTGAACAAAATATTTTTACCTTGTCAGCTCAGGGAGTTGATCTGCCAACCTTTCAGTTACAAGTTCAACACTAACCACTAGGCTACCTGCCTAGTGAGTGTTAGTGTGCCCCTGGAATTGTGCCCTCTGGTTTGCTTTATATAAGGAATTTGAAAGGATTTTTACTATTACTTTTGATACTTCAGTATATTTGAGAAATTACATTTACTTTTTACCCGTTTTTTGTGATATCCAATTGGTATTTTCAGTCTTGTCCCATCGCTGCAACTCCCGTACGGACTCGGGAGTTGGCGAAGGTCAAGAGAGACGTAGGTCGAGAGCCATGCGTCCTCTGAAACAAGACCCTGCCAAGCTGCACTGCTTCTTGACACACTGCTCACTTAACCCGGAAGCCAACCGCACCAATGTGTTGGAGGAAACACTGTACAACTGGCGACACGAGTCAGCGTGCATCCGGCCTGCCAGAAGGACTCAATAGAGTGCGATGGGACAAGGATTTTTGATACTTAAGTATATTAAAAATCAAATACTTTTATTTAGACTTTTACTCAAGTAGTATTTTACTGGGTGACTTTCACTTTTACTTGAGTCATTTTCTATTAAGGTATCTTTACTTTTTCCACCACTGATCTAAAATTAGGTTTTGATCTGATATCATTCAGTATAAAAAATATGCAAAAATAGAGAAAATCAGAAAGGGAGCAAATACTTTTTAACTGCACTGTAAGTCCATCTGGATAAGCTTACCTGCCAGGGCCGTTCCAATGGCAGACAACGCGCATTCAAGGGCAGAACACAAACTTTAAACCATCAAGAAATGTGTAACAGTAGTACTGTCTTTAGTTGTATAGATGCTGACTACTCATGGTCCTTCTGGTCCATGGCACTGGCTGATTAGCAGAGTTGTTTAAGCTCAGCTACACTACATGACCAAAGGTATGTGGACACCTGCTCGTTGAACATCTCATTCCAAAATCATTGGCATCTATATGGAGTTGGTCCCCACTCTGCTGCTATAACAGCCTCCACTCTTCTGGGAAGGCTTACCGCTACATACCACTAGATGTTGGAACATTGCTGCTGGGACTTGCTTCCATTCAGCCACAAAGACATTAGTGAGGTCGGCACTGATGTTGGGCTATTAGGCCTGGCTCGCAGTCGGCATTCCAATTCATCCCAAAGGTGTTCAATGGGGTTGAGGTCAGGGCTCTGTCCAGGCCAGTCAAGTTCTTCCATACTGATCTCGACAAACCATTTCTGTATGGACCTCGCTTTGTGCACGACTGTATTGTCATGCCAAAACAGGAAAGGGCCTTCCCCAAACTGTTGCCACAAAGTTGGAAGCACAGAATCGTTCAGAATGCCATTGTATAATGTAGCATTAAGATTTCCCTTCACTGGAACTAAGGGGCCGAGCCCAAACCATGAAAAACAGCCCCAGACCATTATTCCTCCTCCACCAACCTTTATAGGGGCAGGTAGCCAAACTCAGATTCGTCCATCAGCCTGCCATATGGTGAAGCGTTATTCATCACTCAAGAGAACGTGTTTCCACTGCTCCAGAGTCCAATGGCAGCGATTTTTACACCACTCCAGCCGACACCATGGAAACCCAATTCATGAAGCTCCTGGCGAACAGTTATTGTGCCGACCTTGCTTCCAGAGGCAGTTTGGAACTCGGTAGTGAGTGTTACAAACGATGACAGATGATTTTTACGCGCTATGCACTTCAGCATTCGGCGGTCCCTTTCTGTGAGCTTGTGTGGCTTCACTTCACGGCTTAGCCGTTGTTGCTCCTAGACGTTTCAGAACTTACAGATGACCGGGGCAGCTCTAGCAGGGCAGAAATTTGATGAACTGATTTGTTGGAAAGGTGGCATCCTATGACAGTGTCACATTGAAAGTCACTGAGCTCTTCAGTAAGGCCATTCTACTGCCAATGTGTGTCTATGGAGATGTAGAATCCAGTCATTTGAAGGAGTGTCCAAATACTTTTGTATATATAGTGTATCTAGGTTACAGTGGTGTACAAGGTTAAACCCCATGTACCGAGAGATACACTTCCACCAACAGAGAGCAAAACACTCCTAAACACCTTTACAACACACTGATATAGGCTCATTAACTGGGAAGGAGCCTCACTCTGTCTGTCAGCCTTAACCCCCTGCATGAGAACTAGGGAGTGGGTGAGAGAGGACAGTGTGTGTGTGTGTCTGTGTGCATATGTGTGTGCATATTAGTGTTTTGTCTGCACACTTCCAGACATGCCATCATGTTCAGAAGCTCTGACATATGTCTGTGAGCAAACCTCCACCCACGTACCCCCTTTCCCATTAGACACGCACGCACGCACGCACGCACGCACGCACGCACGCACGCACGCACGCACGCACGCACGCACGCACACACACACACACACACACACACACACACACACACACACACACACACACACACACACACACACACACACACACACACACACACACACACACACACACACACACACACACACACACACATTCCCCTCCTCCCCACTGTCTCAACTGCAGATCTGCCCTGTTAAGCCAGTCAGCCTGAGACTGACGTGATTGCAGAGGTACCAGGTGGCTGTGAGATTCCTGAGGCTGTAGTGTGACGTGGTGAACCAGCCCCAGTGCTCCAGTCAGGCTGTTTGGCAGGGATCAGGGTTCCACCTAGCCCCAGACTGGACCCTGCGTCCTGCTCTCTGCGGCCCCGGTCCTCACCGACGCAGGGCATCCGGGGACAGAGCTGGCGTGAGTGAGCGGCCCCTGCCAGTAAATGTACTGGACCCTCCCCCAGGTCTGGGCTCTCATATCAGCAGGGAGGGTTGCACTCAACCTTGGGCCTCAGCCTGCCACATAAAACTAACTCAACCTTAGGCCTCAGCCTGCCATATAAAACTAACTCAACCTTAGGCCTCAGCCTGCCATATAAAACTAACTCAACCTTAGGCCTCAGCCTGCCACATAAAACTAACTCAACCTGGGGCCTCGGCCTGCCATATAAAACTAACTCAACCTTGGGCCTCAGCCTGCCACATAAAACTAACTCAACCTTAGGCCTCAGCCTGCCACATAAAACTAACTCAACCTTAGGCCTCAGCCTGCCACATAAAACTAACTCAACCTGGGGCCTCAGCCTGCCACATAAAACTAACTCAACCTTAGGCCTCAGCCTGCCACATACAGACTAACTCAACCTGGGTCTTCAGCCTGCCACATACAGACTAACTCAACCCTGGTCTTCAGCCTGCCACATAAAACTAACTCATCCTTGGGCCTCAGCCTGCCACATAAAACTAACTCAACCTTAGGCCTCAGCCTGCCACATACAGACTAACTCAACCTGGGTCTTCAGCCTGCCACATAAAACTAACTCATCCTTGGGCCTCAGCCTGCCACATAAAACTAACTCAACCTTAGGCCTCAGCCTGCCACATCCAGACTAACTAAACCTGGGGCCTCAGCCTGCCACATACAGACTAACTCAACCTGGGGCCTCAGCCTGCCACATACAGACTAACTCAACCTGGGGCCTCGGCCTGCCACATAAAACTAACTCAACCTGGGTTCTCAGCCTGCCACATACAGACTAACTCAACCTGGGGCCTCAGCCTGCCACATACAGACTAACTCAACCTGGGGCCTCAGCCTGCCACATACAGACAAACTCAACATGGGGGCTTCAGCCTGCCACATACAGACTAACTCAACCTGGGGCCTCAGCCTGCCACATACAGACTAACTCAACCTGGGGCTTCAGCCTGCCACATACAGACTAACTCAACCTGGGGCCTCAGCCTGCCACATACAGACTAACTCAGCCCATAGAGATAAAGTTAGAGCAACACTGTCAGTTCATTATGTGTCACAGTTAGGGAGAGGCATTTGTAGAGCAAACCTCTATACAGTACTGTAGCAGAACGTGGAGTGTTTGTGATGAGTGAGCAGCTCTGAATTGGGACAGACTGAGTGAAAGAGTCAGTGTGATAGGGGTTCCTGTGTGGTCAGTGGTCCTACCTTGTATCTGGGACTGGGTGGAGGGCCCCAGGTGGCTCTGGTGCATGGGCCGGGGCTGGGGGTTACCAGGCCCCATCCTCAGGCTGGCCCGCTGGTAGCGCTCAATCTCTGTCAGCCTATCAGAGAACTGCATCTTCTGGGGATCCTCTAGCTTCACCCTGTGTCCTGAGGGAGGAAGAGAGAAGGACAGAGAGAGAGAAAATGAGAGAGAGAGGAGACCCAAGTTACCACCTACACAGCCGGGAAATCATGGCACTTTATTAATTTTCCACAGCGGTAGTAAATAGTCAAAAATAGAAAAAACAATAGTACATCCAAATGTTATGTCTGCTGTAATATTAGAGTTTTTCTTTCCTCAGATCTCTCCATGGCACCAACAGTTTACTAGGCCTTGTGAGTCTGTTTTGAAGTGGGAGGGTATATATTGGCGATTGGGGATAGTACAGTGACATAATCATATTATATGAATAAAGCCCTCTGTTCTCCACCAACTAATCTATTTCAATCGGATTATAGAAAAGAACAGTAGCCAAGTTTACTTAGAAATAGAAACAAATGAATAGAATGTTGACAGGCAGTGGTGTTGTGGTTGGGCTAAACCTGCACCTGCCTTTGTGTTATAATCAGATACATGGAATACCACTAATACTCTATCTAGTGTACAACAATAGTAATAGCTTAATAATACAATATTTGTATGATAATGATAGTATGAAATAGGTTATAATTACAGCAACAGAAAATACTGCGAATCTATCCCCTTATCCCCTAACTTGTCGACTCAACAGTACAACCCCAGTACAACCCCAGTATAACCCCGGTATAACCCAGCACAGCCCCAGCACAACCCCAGTACAACCCCATTACAACCACAGTATAACCACAGTACAACCCCAGTATAACCTCAGTACAACCCCAGTATAACGCCAGTACAACCCCAATATAACCCGAGTACAACCCCAGTATAACGCCAGTATAACCCCAGTACAACCTCAGTATAACGCCAGTACAACCCCAGTATAACGCCAGTACAACCCCAGTATAACCCCAGTACAACCCCAGTATAACGCCAGTACAACCCCAGTATAACGGCAGTATAACCCCAGTACAACCCCAGTATAACAGCAGTATAACCCCAGTATAACCTCAGTATAACGCCAGTACAACCTCAGTATAAACCCAGTATAACCCCAGTACAACCCCAGTATAACAGCAGTATAACCCCAGTATAACCTCAGTATAACGCCAGTACAACCTCAGTATAAACCCAGTATAACCTCAGTACAACCTCAGTATAACCCCAGTACAACACCACAGACTGGGTCTACTTGTCCAAGTAGTGACTATACTGTACGTCTCACAGCGACTCAGGTCTGACAAAGCAATCACTCCGTGAGGGAAACACCCAGACATCTCTCCTAGACTATAGCACTCATACTGGAACACACTGTGTGGACGTGTTGCACATGTGTGCATGTGTGTGGAGGTGTGTGTGATGAAAAAGATTGGAATGCATGAATTAAAACATATTTGACAACTCGCATACATCCGATCTGAAGACGACTCGGAAAGACCAAATTCTACAAGCAAAACCCTTATCACTTTAATATCTCTTCCACTGAAAAGCTTTCCTTAAAAGGCATACTTACAGTACAAGGCTAATTCAATGCAATCTTTCTCAATCATATTTAACATGTGATGTCACACACACACACACACACACACACACGCACACACACACACACACACACACACACACACACACACACACACACACACACACACACACACACACACACACACACACACACACACACACACACACACACACACACACACACACACACACACACACACACACACACACACACACACACACACACACACACACACACACACACACACACACACACACACACACACACACCTAAATGCCATACGTGAGTCCGGATGAGGGACTCCTCTAATGGAGGAAGGGCTTTTAATGTAACTATCAATGCAACAAACACATGTCTGAAAGAACATGTATACATTCTGTGGTTTTCTCCCTGGCATCTCTAATGTGAAGTAATGGCTAGATTTGAATATTTTATCACTATATAAAGGGGGCCAGCAGACGGACTGATATGGATTTTGCCCGCCCTCTCTCAGGATGACCCATGGGCAATATATCTTCCCTCCTGCGACTTGACCCATGGGTAATATATCCTGCCGTTTACCGCTCTGTCCATTTGGTAGAGATCTCTCCCTCTCTTTACATAAAATGTAGTATTCTCTATCTCCCCCATACCCCCCCCCCACACACACACACCCTTTCACACACAGACATACACATAACAATTATGTGGATTGAGCTTGACTCCCAAGTAGAATAGTCTACATTACAATGGTGCCACGACTAGACACAGACACATTCAAGTCATCGCTCTCAAATGCAAACATACTGTAGATAAATAACCATCACCCAAACTACAACAAACACACCACATGACCAGTAACAAACACACCACATGACCAGTAACAAACACACCAACACAGGCCCCTCAAACACACCACATGACCAGTAACAAACACACCACCACATGACCAGTAACAAACACACCACCACATGACCAGTAACAAACACACCACCACATGACCAGTAACAAACACACCACCACATGCCCAGTAACAAACACACCACCACATGACCAGTAACAAACACACCACCACATGACCAGTAACAAACACACCACCACATGACCAGTAACAAACACACCACCACATGCCCAGTAACAAACACACCACCACATGACCAGTAACAAACACACCACCACATGACCAGTAACAAACACACCAACACATGACCAGTAACAAACACACCACCACATGACCAGTAACAAACACACCACCACATGACCAGTAACAAACACACCACCACATGCCCAGTAACAAACACAACACCACATGACCAGTAACAAACACACCACCACATGACCAGTAACAAACACACAGTAACAAACCACATGACCAGTAACAAACACACCACCACATGCCCAGTAACAAACACACCAACACATGACCAGTAACAAACACAACACCACATGACCAGTAACAAAACACACCAAACACACTAACACATGACCAGTAACAAACACACCAACACAGGCCCTCATACACACCACCACATGACCAGTAACAAACACAACACCACATGACCAGTAACAAACACACCACCACATGACCAGTAACAAACACACCACCACATGACCAGTAACAAACACACCACCACATGACCAGTAACAAACACATCACCACATGACCAGTAACAAACACACCACCACATGACCAGTAACAAACACACCACCACATGACCAGTAACAAACACATCACCACATGACCAGTAACAAACACAACACTGCATGACCAGTAACAAACACACCACCACATGCCCAGTAACAAACACAACACCACATGACCAGTAACAAACACATCACCACATGACCAGTAACAAACACACCACCACATGACCAGTAACAAACACATCACCACATGACCAGTAACAAACACACCACCACATGACCAGTAACAAACACACCACCACATGACCAGTAACAAACACATCAACACATGACCAGTAACAAACACACCACCACATGACCAGTAACAAACACACCACCACATGACCAGTAACAAACACATCACCACATGACCAGTAACAAACACAACACCGCATGACCAGTAACAAACACACCACCACATGCCCAGTAACAAACACAACACCACATGACCAGTAACAAACACATCACCACATGACCAGTAACAAACACACCACCACATGACCAGTAACAAACACATCACCACATGACCAGTAACAAACACACCACCACATGACCAGTAACAAACACACCACCACATGACCAGTAACAAACACATCAACACATGACCAGTAACAAACACACCACCACATGACCAGTAACAAACACACCACCACATGACCAGTAACAAACACATCACCACATGACCAGTAACAAACACACCACCACATGACCAGTAACAAACACACCACCACATGACCAGTAACAAACACACCACCACATGACCAGTAACAAACACACCACCACATGACCAGTAACAAACACACCACCACATGACCAGTAACAAACACACCACCACATGACCAGTAACAAACACACCACCACATGACCAGTAACAAACACAACACCACATGACCAGTAACAAACACACCACCACATGACCAGTAACAAACACACCAACACATGACCAGTAACAAACACACCACCACATGCCCAGTACCAAACACAACACCACATGACCAGTAACAAACACAACACCACATGACCAGTAACAAACACACCACCACATGACCAGTAACAAACACACCACCACATGACCAGTAACAAACACACCACCACATGACCAGTAACAAACACACCACCACATGCCCAGTAACAAACACACCACCACATGACCAGTAACAAACACAACACCACATGACCAGTAACAAACACAACACCACATGACCAGTAACAAACACACCACCACATGCCCAGTAACAAACACACCACCACATGACCAGTAACAAACACACCAACACATGACCAGTAACAAACACAACACCACATGACCAGTAACAAACACACTAACACATGACCAGTAACAAACACACCAACACAGGCCCCTCATACACACCACCACATGACCAGTAACAAACACAACACCACATGACCAGTAACAAACACACCACCACATGACCAGTAACAAACACACCACCACATGACCAGTAACAAACACATCACCACATGACCAGTAACAAACACACCACCACATGACCAGTAACAAACACACCACCACATGACCAGTAACAAACACATCACCACATGACCAGTAACAAACACAACACTGCATGACCAGTAACAAACACACCACCACATGCCCAGTAACAAACACAACACCACATGACCAGTAACAAACACATCACCACATGACCAGTAACAAACACATCACCACATGACCAGTAACAAACACACCACCACATGACCAGTAACAAACACACCACCACATGACCAGTAACAAACACACCACCACATGACCAGTAACAAACACACCACCACATGACCAGTAACAAACACACCACCACATGACCAGTAACAAACACAACACCACATGACCAGTAACAAACACACCACCACATGACCAGTAACAAACACACCAACACATGACCAGTAACAAACACACCACCACATGCCCAGTAACAAACACAACACCACATGACCAGTAACAAACACAACACCACATGACCAGTAACAAACACAACACCACATGACCAGTAACAAACACACCAACGCATGACCAGTAACAAACACACCAACACATGACCAGTAACAAACACAACACCACATGACCAGTAACAAACACACCACCACATGCCCAGTAACAAACACACCACCACATGCCCAGTAACAAACACACCACCACATGACCAGTAACAAACACACCAACACATGACCAGTAACAAACACACCACCACATGACCAGTAACAAACACACCAACACATGACCAGTAACAAACACACCACCACATGCCCAGTAACAAACACACCACCACATGCCCAGTAACAAACACACCACCACATGACCAGTAACAAACACACCAACACATGACCAGTAACAAACACACCACCACATGACCAGTAACAAACACACCAAACACATGAATACTCACATACTCTCACTGGGATCAACACCCTCTCAGTGTGAGTGTGTGTGTGTGTGTGTGTGTGTGTGTGTGTGTGTGTGTGTGTGTGTGTGTGTGTGTGTGTGTGTGTGTGTGTGTGTGTGTTGCTGCGTGTAGATAAGTAATGTCTGAATGTGGGCTGTTTGACTACTCAACATGTCCAGCTGTCTGTGTTGGGAGTCAGACGTAAAAAACGCAGAAGGATGTAGTAATAGTGAGTGACCCCATCTATAAACCGACCATCTCACTATGACACAGGGACACAGTCTGGGGGAAACGGCCCCCCAAATATAGACCCATGTATGTCCCCTAGTGCAGTTATTAAGAGGTGAACACCACCTCAAACAGCTGAGGTCAGGGAAATGATACATCCCACAGCTCTGTGGAGGAAGACAACAACCAGGGAAAAACAACCAGGGGAAAAATGGATCATTGTTAACTTTTTTCTGTGGCCTGCGTTGGTCTGGGATGAACTGGCTGGTGCTTTGGTGATGAAAGAGATCATCCCGCTTGATCACCCACGTGTGTACTCACACACGCACACGCACGCACGCACGCACGCACGCACGCACGCACACACACACACACACACACACACACACACACACACACACACACACACACACACACACACACACACACACACACACACACACACACACACACACACACACACACACACACACACACACACACACACACACACACAGCAGTGGCTCAGGTCCAGCTGGCAGGGAGTGTGGTGATGACACACTGTTCTGTGCTTCCAGTATGGGTTGGCCAGCCAATGTTACCATGAGAGAGAACCGTAGGAGCAGAGCAGACAGAGGCTTCATTAGGATCCGGCCTGGTGCTCATTACCCCAAACCCCACAGTTACTGTTAACACTACAAGTCAACTCACATGGTTGACTATAGCTCTCCTCTCTCCCCCGTCTTTCTCCCCTTCTCTCTCTCTCTCCCCCGTCTTTCTCCCCTTCTCTCTCTCTCTCCCCCGTCTTTCTCCCCTTCCCTCTCTCTCTCTGCCGTCTTTCTCCCCTTCCCTCTCTCTCTCCCACGTCTTTCTCCCCTTCTCTCTCTCTCTCCCCCCTCTTTCTCCCCTTCTCTCTCTCTCCCCCGTCTTTCTCCCCTTCTCTCTCTCTCCCCCGTCTTTCTCCCCTTCCCCTCTCTCTCCCCCCGTCTTTCTCCCCTTCCCTCTCTCTCTCCCCCGTCTTTCTCCCCTTCCCTCTCTCTCTCCCCCGTCTTTCTCCCCTTCCCTCTCTCTCTCCCCCGTCTTTCTCCCCTTCCCTCTCTCTCTCCCCCGTCTTTCTCCCCTTCCCTCTCTGTCCCTCCCTTTTTTATATATAAGAGAAGACTTCAACAGTTTTCCATGAGGAAGCTAACATACAGTATATACAGTATACACAACCTTCCTCCTCTTGTCTTCTCTTAGACATCACCCCTCTAAGCCTCATAGAGAGAAAATGGATTGGTGCAATGGTGGCGGGTCTTGTAGAGAAATACAACTGTCATGGTCGTGAGAGTCTCATATAGTTGGTCGGCCATTCGGACACTACAGACAATTCTGTGGGAAGACTGATTTTTTGGGATGTGTCAGTGTGACATAGGTGGATGCAGTGGATTGAGACACATCCAATGCAAATTTAAAAAACATATCTTGAGCTTAAACAGAAAGATTTGTATGGGGATTTATGCTAATTAGATTCCCACAGGGGCACGTATATCGACTCTAGGTTAAGAGACAAACAGAGCCCTTTGCCTGATGCTGTTCAATGCAGTGTTTAAACATATTTTTAGGCCTGACCCCACTCATCCATGTGTCTGGTAGAACGCCAGAGGTTGACTCCCACTCTGTAGGGTCTCGACCAGGCTTCTCTGTGCACCACGGACCCATTTCGGAGGGGATTCTGTGGTGGATGAATATTTTATGTGTCAGGGTGCACTTAGGAAAGAATGCCCAGTTGTTTCTCTATGATATCATAACCACAAGATAGAGCTGGGAGATGGAGGCCAACGGGGAGGATGATGTGGTTCAAACACCAGCCCTCAATACATGGAAGAGGTAAAATGGATGCCAGAAGCTGTAGATTTACTAGCTTCCTCTCTAGATGGCTGTTGCATCATCTTACAGCATTATAAGGACTGTGAGGACCAAATAAAAAGGTTGATATAAAATGTCTGGTATTAATGACGTACTGAAAATCCATTTCACTGAAAATCTCTGTCGGAATAATGTCTGTGCTTTTCCCACCCACCGTTTGTGTTTTCTTTGGCCAATACAATACCATGTTATCAGCAGATGAACTGAAGACAGAGGGCCTTGATGCCCCCCATGTTTTCTGTGCTCTTCAGAACATGTAGATAGGTTCAAGTGTAACAGATAAGATACATTCGTGTGGGAAACTGACCCTGTGACTGGTCCCTTTGAATTGAAACACTGAAGAGCAAAATGATCAACCCTGATCGCCTACAAATGACATTGAGCCACAAGGAGCAGAATGATTAAGGTTAGTACTTATGGAACGTAGAGCTGTGCCAACGGGCAACTCTTACCAAGAGCTGACCAACCCCTTCAGACCAGACGTGCCAATCTCAGCGTGTCCCACCCTAACCCCCTAAAGCCCATATCAGTGGAACACAGAGACAGTGTTTGCTCAGAGGGTGCTAATGACAGCTCCTAAACGCTGACGTGTCCAGCTGAATGATCACCCGATATGGCCCCTTTCCTCCCTCACCCCTGTGCTGCTGCTTTTTTTCTAACATTGAAAGAAAGAAACATATGTTCCCTTCCAATGAGAGACACATTAAACACAAGCTCTTTTTAGTAAAGGGCTGGGCGTGCTTTCAGGGGCAAAGTGAAACTCTATCTGGACTGCAAAGGGCAATACGTGCCTTGTGCTGAATATATTTGAAGTGTAAATATTTGTATTCATCGTATAAATGGACTTGGTAGGCCCTTGATAACAGACTAGAATTGGTTGAGTGCCTGTATCAGACTGAAAACTATAACACGTCTATAAGGACTGTGCACTCTGCCTGTATAAATAATAGGTACATAGTAAGTGAGAGGCATTATATGTCAGTCCTGCACCAATAGCTGTAGTGCAGAGTTCTGGGTTTGTTTAGCTCTATTATTAGGACATGTTGATGCCAGCCTCTCCCTGTCTGATTCACAGTTTGACAAAAACAACACATTCGACTAACATGCTGCTGTTGAGTGTGTTGAGGGAAGTGTGTGTGAGTGTGTTGAGGGAAGTGTGTGTGAGTGTGTTGAGGGAAGTGTTTGTGAGTGTGTTGAGGGAAGTGTGTGTGAGTGTGTTGAGGGAAGTGTGTGTGAGTGTGTTGAGGGAAGTGTGTGTGAGTGTGTTGAGGGAAGTGTGTGTGAGTGTGTTGAGGGAAGTGTGTGTGAGTGTGTTGAGGGAAGTGTGTGTGAGTGTGTTGAGGGAAGTGTGTGTGAGTGTGTTGAGGGAAGTGTGTGTGAGTGTGTTGAGGGAAGTGTGTGTGAGTGTGTTGAGGGAAGTGTGTGTGAGTGTGTTGAGGGAAGTGTGTGTGAGTGTGTTGAGGGAAGTGTGTGTGAGTGTGTTGAGGGAAGTGTGTGTGAGTGTGTTGAGGAAGTGTGTGTGAGTGTGTTGAGGAAAGTGTGTGTGAGTGTGTTGAGGGAAGTGTGTGTGAGTGTGTTGAGGGAAGTGTGTGTGAGTGTGTTGAGGAAGTGTGTGTGAGTGTGTTGAGGAAAGTGTCTGTGAGTGTGTTGAGGGAAGTGTGTGTGAGTGTGTTGAGGGAAGTGTGTGTGAGTGTGTTGAGGGAAGTGTGTGTGAGTGTGTTGAGGGAAGTGTGTGTGTGTTGAGGGAAGTGTGTGTGAGTGTGTTGAGGGAAGTGTGTGTGAGTGTGTGTATTAGGGAGGAATATTTCAAGGCAATAGGCCCTATACTTTCTATACTGAACTGTGAACTCTCTGACTATTTCTATCCTGAACTATACGCTCTCTTAACTGTTTCTTTGTCAGTCAGAAACGTCAACCTGCTTGAAAACGACAGTTGAGAGTTTGTTGTAGTGGCGTTGGTTGGGTTGCTAGCAAACTTCCGCTTTGTATTGGAGCTCGAATACGTTTCAACATCTGTTGAGCAAAGCGTTGCACACCTGTCTTCCTCTTCCTCCTATCTTGACTATTTTGCCTCCCCCTTTCCCCTACCCTCTCTTACTTCCCCTTTCACTATCACTGGTACCATCAAGATGCCTGAGGCATTAGCGATTACACTGCCACAGCAATGCAACCAATGACAGAGTTGGGCTTTAGAGGCTGTCCAATCATAGATCAGTTTGAAGCTGACCCAGAAGGATGTGGGTTTTATTATTGAATAGTGTTTGTGTTTAGTCTGTTTATAGTCTGGCTCTAAATTAGTCTCAAAAACACAGAGACACACAGAAACACCACACAAGCAATGAACTCTTTCAATGTATCTTGTGATATATTGATGTCCATGTCATGAACTGAATGGATGCAGTATTTCACTGTAAACTATCACCATGAGACAGACTACCTTTAGTATTCCATAATACTTACGTGGCTGTGACTAGTACACTGCCCTCATGTTTTTTTTACCTGAATGTGGGCCACTGCTGCTTGATGATGCCTGTGCTTTTTTATTTCTATCTGTAATATTTTGATAGGTAATGTACCGGTCGGATTTCCACAGCCTACACCAATCTATCAGGGGAGGTTTAGCTAAGCCTGGCTCTCTCCCCAGCCTGTTACTGCTGCCTGTCTGTATGCATGCATGCATGTCTGTCTGTCTCAGAGGCAGATGTTAGCTAGGCTTCCCCTGGGGACCATACTCAGCCTGAAATCCCCCTGTCTACAGCAGGGCTGAAAATCCACTCACAGCAGGGGAGAAAATGTGAGAATGTGTGTGTGAGCACAGATCCAGCCTTCCTGTCTTGATGAAGGGATAAGGCTGCGTAGCGGGAGTGTAGTTAGATGTGTGTGTGTGTGTGTGTGTGTGTGTGTGTGTGTGTGTGTGTGTGTGTGTGTGTGTGTGTGTGTGTGTGTGTGTGTGTGTGTGTGTGTGTGTGTGTGTGTGTGTGTGTGTGTGTGTGTGTGTGTGTGTGTGTGTGTGTGTGTGTGTGTGTGTGTGATTAGAGAGGAATAGGGGCTATGCCTGGGGCAGGTCAGGGCAGGCAGTATGAGTGGAGGGGTGCAGGCCCACCCACATCCACTAACAATACAGAGAGGCCCGTAGCACTGAGCAATCATCTCTCTGTTGTTCCACCATACTATGTATGTATTTCCTCTGGTGGAGGGGATGGTGATGTGTGTTAGTAGGAGGGAGGCAGTAAAGGTGGGTGAGGGAGGGGGTAAGGAGAGGGTGAGGGAGGGGGTGAGGAGAGGGTGAGGGAGGGGGTGAGGAGAGTACAGGGTGAAGGAGGTTGTTTTTCAGCACCTCTTTGGATGGTTGCCTTAGCACAACCCTTCCCATGCTACAGACTCAGCCTGAACAGAGAGGGCCCTTTTTCACCCCAGTGACAGATCATATTAAAGAAACAAGCTGCTCTGAGAGTGTTGTTTTAGCTCTGGTGAGAGGTTGTAGGGGTTGCAAGGCTATGTGTACAGGGGTAGCCAGGGTGTGCTAAGCAGTGAGGTGTCCTCGCAGATCTGTGGGAAAGGAAAGCAACCATCGTTGTCACGTGTCAACGCAACGCTAGCAGACGTGTCAAAGGTTTCACACCTCGGTGCGCATAAACTTAAACACAAACACCTACGCACGTATAGCTACGAGCATGCAAAGGCCATTTTGACACACACACACACACACACACACACACACACACACACACACACACACACACACACACACACACACACACACACACACACACACACACACACACACACACACACACACACACACACAGGGGTTGCACGCACACCGCTCAAAGTAACAACCGACAGGAAGAAAGACTCTGGCTGTGTCAAAGGGCAGGTGTACATTTTCCTCTGTATTTGTGTGTGTGTGTGTGTGTGTGTGTGTGTGTGTGTGTGTGTGTGTGTGTGTGTGTGTGTGTGTGTGTGTGTGTGTGTGTGTGTGTGTGTGTGTGTGTGTGTGTGTGTGTGTGTGTGTGTGTGTGTGTGTGTGTGTGTGTGTGAGATTAGGGGGGAGAGTGGAAGATATCTGCGTTTGTGATTCAGACTCATTTAGACAGGTTTAGCCAGACTGGCAAAATTAGAACTGGAAAAGTAAAAGTGTGTGTTCTTGTGGGTATGTGTGTGTATGAGGAGGTTGCTGTGTAAATTTATGTCAGTTTCCAGTGATGGGGTTCCAAGGTCTGTCCATAAACAGCATTTAAACAGGGGACTGGTAGCGCTGAATGTGTACAAGAATATATATTTTTATTGTTGCAATATGTAAGTGTCTTAATGGGTTTGGACCCCAGGAAGAGTAGCTGCTGCCTTGGCAGCATGGGGATCCCTAATAAATACAAATAGAAATGATGTTGTACACTTTAATCTTGAATATGATCAATGTCAGCGGAGTGCCACAGGAAGAAGCCCTGGTCACATTCTCATAGTACAGACCAGACATTCAAATTCAGTGGTTAGTATAAAGTGATGTTTGAACCACGGGTTGAAGAAGCTTCTCTCCTCCATGTTTGCTCATGGAATTACTCAGTCCTCCAGCTCTGGAACCAACATTACATCTCCAAACACCTATTATTTGCTGCCTGTTCCTTAATATGAAGTCCCAGAAAAATAAACATGTCAACCCCATAGTTTTCCAGTAAGCCACAAATACTTCTTCCCACTATCCACCCCCTCCCAAACACCCCTCGCCATAGAAAAACGGTTTATTGTCATAATGCAGTAAGGGAGTAAATATTCCAACTCATGGGACATTTATTTTTCTAAATGGAGATCTGAACCTTTATTAAATGAGGTCTAAAAGGTGGTAATGGCTCCCTCTTGTATGGGTGAGAGTAAATAAGGAAGAAGCAGTACATAGAGTGAGCTTATACTTCTCTCCACTGGTAGGTAAACAGGAAAGACTTTTGGGCTGTGAGTTTGTGGGAGGAAGGGGAGCTGAGTTTGGGTATGAAATTGTCTTTTCTGTGTTTCTGAGAAAAAGTCCCCTGACAGCCTCACTTCCATCATCAGGGAGAATTAAAAGCACTTGCTGAGGTTTCTTTATATAATTCTGTAATTGTTTGTGTGTCCACTTGCTGCGTATGACATCAGCGAATACAAATGTTCAAATGTTGTTGAGCGCATTCTATCCCCCACCTCCCTGCATGTGTGTGTGTGTGCAAAGTGAAGGGGGTGAATGTGTGTGTGTGTTTGTCCAACCAGACAGGAGCAGACTTGAGCCTATATGACTAACCTGAGGAGTAGAAAGGGGGCATAACAAAGCAGTAGACAATGCTATGCTCGTTCTTTTTTCCTCGTTGATAGAAACTTCTGCATTCATGTCACAAGGACTTTCAGAACAGCAAACAGAGACACAGTAAACCGTGATGAGAAGAAAAAGTGATGGGTTAACTGAATGGTTTAGCTCTTTCTCTCTCCCTCTCTGTCTAAATACCTTGTCTGAGGTAAAACCTTGTAGGGTTCTTCGGCTGTCCCCAGAGGAGATCGCTTTGAAGAACCCTTTTTGGTTGCAGGTAGAAACCTTTTGGTCCCAAGTTTGGTTCCACTTTCTACAGCGTGTTCTACATGGAACCCAAAAGGGTTCTCCCTGGAACCAAAAAGGGTTCTACCTGGAACCAAAAAGGGTTCTACCTGGAACCAAAAACAGTTATCCTATGGGACAGCCGAAGAACACTTTTGAAACGCTTTTTTTAAGAGTGTAGTGTGTGTGCCTATTTCTGTCTGTCTGTTTTTCTCTCTCGATGTGTGTTTGTGTGTATAGAGGGGTTTGGAGGTAGCTGAGGGGTTTGGGGTAGTTGAGGGGTTTGTGGGTAGCTGAGGGATTTTGGGAGTAGCTGAGGGGTTTGGGGTAGTTGAGGGGTTTGGGGATAGCTGAAGGGTTTGGGGTAGTTGAGTGGTTTGGGGTAGCTGAGGGGTTTGGACGTAGTTGAGGGGTTTGGGGTAGTTAGGGGTTTAGAGGTAGTTGAGGGGTTTGGGGATAGCTTAGGGGTTAGGGGTTTGGGGATAGCTGAGGGGTTTGGAGGTAGTTGAGGGGTATGGGGATAGCTGAAGGGTTTGGGGTAGTTAGGAGATTTGGGGTAGTTGGGGGTTTTGGGGTAGTTGAGGGGTTTGGGGATAGCTGAGGGGTTTGGGTAGCTGAGGGGTTTGGGGTAGTTGAGGGGTTTGGGGGTAGCTGAGGGGTTTGGGTAGCTGAGGGGTTTGGGGATAGCTGAGCGGTTTGGGGTTTGGGGATAGCTGAGGGGTGTGGAGGTAGTTGAGGGGTTTGGGTAGTTATGGGTTTAGAGGTAGTTGAGGGGGTTGGGGATAGCTGAGGGGTTTGGAAGTAGTTGAGGGGTCTGGGGGGAGCTGAGGGGTTTGGGTAGCTGAGGGGTTTGGGGATAGCTGAGCGGTTTGGGGTAGTTAGGGGTTTAGAGATAGTTGAGGGGTTTGGGGATAGCTGAGGGGTTTGGAGGTAGTTCAGGGGTCTGGGGATAGCTGAAGGGTTTGGGGTAGTTAGGAGTTTTGGGGTAGTTGGGGGTTTGGAGTAGTTGAGGGGTTTGGGGATATCTGAGGGGTTTGGGTAGCTGAGGGGTTTGGGGTAGTTGATGGGTTTGGGGATAGCTGAGGGGTTTTGGGGGTAGCTGAGGGGTTTGGGGTAGTTGAGGGGTTTGGGGATAGCTGAAGGGTTTGGGGTAGTTGAGTGGTTTGGGGTAGCTGAGGGGTTTATGAGGTAGTTGAGGGGTTTGGGGTAGTTAGGGGTTTAGAGGTAGTTGAGGGGTTTGGGGATAGCTGAGGGGTTAGGGGTTTGGGGTAGCTGAGGGGTTTATGAGGTAGTTGAGGGGTTTGGGGATAGCTGAGGGGTTATGGGTTTGGGGATAGCTGAGGGGTTTGGAGGTAGTGGAGGGGTTTGGGGTAGTTAAGGGTTTAGAGGTAGTTGAAAGGTTTGGAGAAAGCTGAGGGGCTTGGGGTAGTTAGGGGTTTGGGTAGTTAGGCGTTTGGGGTAGTTAGGGGTTTGGGGGTAGCTGAGGGGTTTGGGGTAGCTGAGGGGTTTGGGGTAGTTGAGGGGTTGAGGGGTTTGGGGTCGTTAGGGGTTTGGGGATAGCTGAGGGGTTTGGGTAGCTGAGGGGTTTGGGGTAACTGAGAGATTTGGGGTAACTGAGAGGTTTGGGGTAGGTTGAGAGGTTTGGGGTAGGTTGAGAGGTTTGGGGTAGGTGAGGGGTTTGGGGTAGTTGAGGGGTTTGGGGATAGCTGAGGGGTTTGGGGTAGTTAGGGTTTGGGGGTAGCTGAGTGGTTTGGGGATAGCTGAGGGGTTAGGGGTTTGGGGATAGCTGAGGGGTTTGGAGATAGTTGAGGGGTTTGGAGGTAGTTGAGGGGTTTGGGGTAGTTAAGGGTTTAGAGGTAGTTGAGGGGTTTGGGGATAGCTGAGGGGTTATGTGTTTGGGGATAGCTGAGGGGTTTGCAGGTAGTTGAGGGGCTTGGGGTAGTTAGGGGTTTTGGGTAGTTAGGCATTTGGGGTAGTTAGGGATTTGGGGGTAGCTGAGGGGTTTGGGGTAGCTGAGGGGTTTGGGGTAGTTGAGGGGTTGAGGGGTTTGGGGTAGTTAGGGGTTTGGGGATAGCTGAGGGGTTTGGGTAGCTGAGGGGTTTGGGGTAACTGAGAGGTTTGGGGTAGGTCGAGAGGTTTGGGGTAGGTTGAGAGGTTTGGGGTAGGTGAGGGGTTTGGGGTAGGTGAGGATTTAGAGGTAGTTGAGGGGTTTGGGGATAGCTGAGGGGTTATGGGTTTGGGGATAGCTGAGGGGTTTGGGGGTCGTTGAGGGGTTTGGGGTAGTTAAGGGTTTAGAGGTAGTTGAAAGGTTTGGGGAAAGCTGAGGGGTTTGGGGTAGTTAAGGGTTTAGAGGTAGTTGAAAGGTTTGGGGAAAGCTGAGGGGTTTGGGGATAGCTGAGCGGTTTGGGGTAGTTATGGGTTTAGAGGTAGTTGAGGGGTTTGGGTAGCTGAGGGGTTTGGAGGTAGTTGAGGGGTTTGGGGTAGTTATGGGTTTAGAGATAGTTGAGGGGTTTGGGGATAGCTGAGGGGTTCGGGGTTTGGAGTAGTTAAGGGTTTAGAGGTAGTTGAGGGGTTTGGGGATAGCTGAGGGGTTATGGGTTTGGGGATAGCTGAGGGGTTTGGAGGTAGTGGAGGGGTTTGGGGTAGTTAAGGGTTTAGAGGTAGTTGAAAGGTTTGGAGAAAGCTGAGGGGCTTGGGGTAGTTAGGGGTTTGGGTAGTTAGGTGTTTGGGGTAGTTAGGGGTTTGGGGGTAGCTGAGGGGTTTGGGGTAGCTGAGGGGTTTGGGGTAGTTGAGGGGTTGAGGGGTTTGGGGTCGTTAGGGGTTTGGGGATAGCTGAGGGGTTTGGGTAGCTGAGGGGTTTGGGGTAACTGAGAGGTTTGGGGTAGGTTGAGAGGTTTGGGGTAGGTTGAGAGGTTTGGGGTAGGTGAGGGGTTTGGGGTAGGTGAGGATTTGTGGGTAGTTGAGGGGTTTGGGGATAGTTGAGGGGTTTGGGGATAGCTGATGGGTTTGGGGGTAGCTGAGGGGTTTGGGGATAGCTGAGGGGTTTGGGGATAGCTGAGGGGTTTGGGTAGTTGAGGGTTTTGGGGTAACAGAGGTTTGGGGTAGGTTGAGAGGTTTGGGGTAGGTGAGGGTTTGGGGTAGTTGAGGGTTTGGGGATAGCTGAGGGTTTGGGGTCGTTAGGGTTTGGGGGTAGCTGAGGGGTTTGTGGATAGCTGAGGGGTTTGGGGTAGTTGAGAGGTTTGGGGTAGGTGAGGGTTTGGGGTAGTTGAGGGGTTTGGAGATAGCTGAGAGGTTTGTGGTAGTTAGGGTTTTGGGGGTAGCTGAGGGGTTTGGGGATAGCTGAGGGGTTTGGGGATAACTGAGGGGTTTGGGGTAGTTGAGGGGTTTGGGGTCATTGAGGGTTTGGGGATAGCTGAGGGGTTTGGGGTAGTTAGGGGTTTGTGGGTAGTTTAGGGGTTTGGGGTAGTTAGGGATTTGGGGGTAGCTGAGGGGTTTGGGGTAGTTAGGTTGGGGTAGTTGAGGGGTTTGGGGTAGTTATGAGGTTGGGGTAGTTGAGGGGTTTGGGGATAGCTGAGGGGTTTGGGTAGCTGAGGGGTTTGGGGTAACTGAGAGGGTTGGGGTAGGTGAGGGGTTTGGGTTAGGTGAGGGGTTTGGGGTAGATGAGCGTTTGGGGGGAGTTGGAGGGTTTGGGGGAGCTGGAGGGTTTGGGGGGAGCTGGAGGGTTTGGGGGGAGCTGAGGCCTAATGTTTCCCTTTAGGGTGTTGTACAGGGTGCTGATGGGGCTATGGGTCACAGCAGCCAGGGTCAAAGCATAATCACCTCAGCCCTCTCAGCCCTAATGAAGGTCCTAATCATGCCATGGCTCTACAGGCCTCTACCTGGATGACTGAGGACCCTAGCAGACTGAAGTAATTTAGCAGAGTCACTGTGTACATGGCAGTACAGCTCCCTCTTGCTACACTCCTATACCTAGTCAAACTAATGTGAATGTTTATCCCAGAACATAAGTTTCCTCTGAAACCAATCAAACGTATTCAATTTACAGACCGCATTCCAGGGGATTTATCAGTCAGACAATATTTGCTCAGTTTCTAATCGCAGAAGCCAAGTGTGACGGAGAGACTGAGCCCAGAGAGAACCCTCGCCGTCACCTCAGGTCATCCAAACAACACAGTGACATTTTTGGGAAACCATAAGATCTCACGATTTGCCTCATAAATATGCGTCCTTTATATCTTTTAACGGCCCAATTCCAATTCCACATCACATCTTTAATTAGGTGTTTTTCTCTGAAGTCTTCCTCTTTGACATCAGCTCTGCTGATATGTCTCCATGTCTGCAGGTTATGCATCTGGGAGTTGAAGTGAGGATGGATGGCTGGGCTGGCTAGGTGGTTAGACAGGAAAGCACCCCACGTCAGGCAGACGTGACACTTTTTTCTTTTTTGGCACTGATATGCTGTAGGCTTTTTCAAAAACACCCGTCTCCGTTTCAACATCAAAGTGGCCTTCGAGAGAGCAATTGGCATCGAAGGCGAGCCTTTCATGTGATTTGTGGAGCATAGGCGTGGCCGAGCTGCTGACTTAAGGGATGGACACACCTGGCAGGTGCACACACACACACACACACACACACACACACACACACACACACACACACACACACACACACACACACACACACACACACACACACACACACACACACACACACACACACACACACACACACACACACACACACACACAGCTGTGTGCACATACACACATTAACACACACCTCTCTTTGTTTACTATGAGGAGAGATTGCGCCATGAAGAAAAATAACACAGCCAATGTCATTGTTTGTCTATTTGCATACTTTGTACAGTCTGCGTGCCACATCCAAATCAAACCCCCTCTCCCCGCACCCTCTTCCCACCCCTCCCCCAACCTTCTGAACCCCAACAGAGTAAATATAGGCAACAAAACACAATAATGCCCAAGGGGATTCTGTACACTCTTCAAAAAAGGGGTCCCAAAAGAGTTATTTGGCTGTGCCCATAGGAGAACCCTTTTGGTTAGGTAGAATCCTTTAGGATTCCATGTACAGTAGAACCCTCTGTAGAAAGGGTTTTACATGGAACTCAAAAGGGTTCTACCTGCAACTAAGAAGGGTTTTTACAAGTGTTCTCATATGGGGACTGCCGAAGAACATAGAAGTTCTACAATACTGAGTGTGGGAAAGAGTGTGATAATATCACAAAGACAGGATATGCAGTAGTAGGGCCTGCTATGACTGACAGTGTTGGGGAGTAGTTTCACCTAGGGTTGAGCTACAAACAAACAGGCATTTTTCTCTGTTTTTTCACAGGCGTGTATGTTCTCAGCCCAGCCCTGTGTGCCTTGTATCTGGTGAGTTCATCTTTCTCAGGAATGGATTCGCTCTGGGTGAGATAAATACTAGCAGCCCCTCCCCCTCTGAGGATATGTGACTGGTGATGTCATCACAGAGACAGAGACAATGGACGCTAAATACAGTTAGGAGATGAATTCAGCTGAACTCCCCAGGGAAGAGAGGGGAGAGATGGGGGAGGGAGAGTTGGGTGGGGGGACAGCGACAGGTCTCAACACTTCAGTCATCTCCTCTTTTTGCTCTCTTTCTATCACAAGTCTTCTCGCTCTCTCTGATGCAGTCTTCTCTCTCTCTCTGATGCAGTCTTCTCTCTCTTTGATGTAGTCTTCTCTCTCTGATGCAGTCTTCTCTCTCTCTTTGATGTAGTCTTCTCTCTCTCTGATGTAGTCATCTCTCTCTCTTTGATGCAGTCTTCTCTCTCTTTGATGTAGTCTTCTCCCTCTCTGATGCAGTCTTCTCTCTCTCTTTCATGCAGTCCTGTCTCTCTGATGCAGTCTTCTCTCCCTCTCTCTGTCTCGCTGATGCAGTCTTCTCTCTCTGATGCAGTATTCTCTCTCTGATGCAGTCTTCTTTCTCTCATGTAGACTCTCTCTCTCTCTCTCTCTCTCTCTCTCTCTCTCTCTCTCTCTCTCTCTGATGCAGTCTTCTCTCTCTCTCTCTCTCTCTCTCTCTCTCTCTCTCTGATGCAGTCTTCTCTCTCTCTCTCTCTCTCTGATGCAGAGCATTGACGTACACAAAGCTGCTTCTCAGAAAGCACAGGGTGGTGAGCTCGAATCAAAGAGACTGGTTCCCGTTGTACGATTTTGCTTGAAGGCCTATTGTACAACAAGGGCAGTGTTTGGGACGAAGTGCATACGTGTGAATGTGTTTTTCATCAGTGAGTGAGATGAGGGCTATGTGTTTGGCAGATCTTTGCCGCAGGGGAGCTTCAGTCCTGTCCGTCAGGTTAAACATTAAAAAAGCACTTCCCTCCTCCTTTGCCAGCTTCTCTCCTGGCAGCCATGCAAATGCAGGCCCTACAGTAAAGCCCTGAGCAGCCCAGCCCACTCCGCTCTGCCAGCCAGCCAGCTGACAGGTGAACGTTTGCAGGCCATCCAAGGTGGGGGCGCTCATCTCACAATGGGATAGAGGGATAGTCATATGGTACACTTAAACTCATGTAGTGCGTACTTTAGCTGAGGATATCGTCGGGTAGCAATCTGTGTTGTGTGTTTTTAAATACTAAAATCTTTAGGAGGAAAAAATATAAAGATTCTCATTATCAAGTACAAATGTGGTGGTGCTGTTCTTGATTTAAGAGTCCACTCTTTTAAAGCAAAATTCCCCTTCCCTAAATTAAACAATGTCTCTTTATAGCAGGATGGGGCCTGGCCACGGGAGTGTATATTAAATAAGCGACGCCTTCAGTGCAGACATGACATGTAGACAGAGACAGAGAGGAGACAGCTTTACGGTATGTGCAGGGTTATTTCCAACTACAGGAAGCCAACACACTGACTTGTGCATGCATTCAGGAACACACACAGACACACAGCTTGAGTGCCTATTTTTCTTCAGCAGTGCATGCAGACACAGACAAAATGTCCTTTACTACACACATAGACATAGCGAGCAACTCTATCACATTTCACACATACGCACGCGCAGACACACACACACACAGTGGATATTATGATCTGTTCTCCTCCATTTCCAACACCTACTCAAATGGCCTCCAGCCTGGCAGGGGGCGATGCATCACCCTTTTCCTCCTCGCCCTTTGCCTCCTCGCCATTCGCCCCCTCTCCCTTCGCCCCTCGCCTCCTCGCCCTTTGCCTCCTCGCCCTTCGCCCCCTCGCCCTTTGCCTCCTCGCCCTTCGCCCCCTCGCTAGGAACCCCATACCCCCTCCATGTGGCACCCTGAACCCCCTGCCTACCTGCATTGGCCAGTTGGTCTGTTTTGACTGGGCTAAATCCACCTTATCCCAAATAAAACACTTAAGAGACACGAGAACAGAGCATAGCAATCAAGCCATCCACGGCAGCCACTATAAACCTGCACAGTATAACCATAGTGGACATGATATCTCAACAGGAGTGATCATTAATCCCTATTAATCCCAATACTCTGGTCTGACTGCTCCTCGCCAAGCATGGGCAGACACACACAAGTAGTCTGTAGCGGTTGACTCATCCTTGTAACACAATCCTCCACAGTCTTTTACATGATCATACATTAAACCACAAATATATGCATCACTGCCCAAATGATGGAGCTAACAGCTTTAGCCTATTGGACCTCACTGGCACAGCTCACAGCAGGCAGCTCACCATCTCTTTAGAGTGTTAAGTCAACGAGCCACTTATGTGGTCAACCAGGTACGACCCTCTGACCAAAGGCAGCAGGGTGAGGCCACAAGCGTTTGGTATTTGCGGCTTGGAGACACAGCTCCTCTTAGCGGTCTCGGGTTATGCCTTAATACGCTTTACAGTTTCCTCTGACAGTGCCCCTCGCCACCCCCTAATACCACACACACACTGCTGCACCACCGAACACACCACATTGTCTCCCATTGATTGCAATTGCTGGTCAACTGTTGTTGATCCGCCCACATACACTGATAGTACACACACATACTCATGAACACACACGGCTACATTTTCTTGTATCATCTGCATATGACTCATGTATCTCTTTTAGTCTGCAATGGTTGCAACCCCTTCTTTCACCCCCTACGCCAAGAATAGCCTCTCTCTCTCTCTCTCTTTCTCACTCTGTGAATCCCTCTACACACAGCTCATGAGAGCAGTACATTTGACTTCTGACAAGACAAGACAAATATTCTCATGTACCCTGTAAGTACTCACGTCTGGGTTCCCTGGGCCCATCCACTGTCACTTTAATGGCACGGTGGTAGGTGGCCACCTGAGGGGGACCAGAGAAGACTGTGATGGTCAGAGTGAAGCTCTTTCCTAGGGTAGACAGAATAGAGAAGGCATTGGTTAGGGAAGGGCATCAGTAACACAGAGTTTCAGAAGGAACATCAAACCCAAGCATGTGTGAGGGTTTCCTGGCTTGGTTAATTCATTGTGGAAATAAACAGATTTTTGTGGAACATACACACTTTGTTCATAACCACCACAGTCAGCTTGCTGAATTAAAATTGCCTCCTGATATGGCTCCCTTTTAAGTTTGTAAATTAAAGGGACCACCACTTTGATGGGCTGAAATGTGGGCATGATTTGAATTATTGAGAGAATCTATTCCAGATTGTCCAAAAGGCTTACAGCGACAGTTTATTGTTCAACAAGGCAGATTCTTGCACGAGCTTCCTCGAGCTCTCCCATCTGCATGAAAGGGGAGAGAGGGAGATCGTGCAATGGTCCGTTTTTCGACCCAGGCTATGAAGCAGCGCTTTCATAAAAAAGGCATCTCTTGTTAAAGAGACGGTGGGGGGAAAGGAATCCTGGGGTGGGGTAATTGACTACAGAAATGAAAGGTACGTTTAATTCAGAGACTAGAGCGTTTTCCATTCATCAGTCTGCAACTATTTAAAGTGTAACATTTAAGGGAAATATGTGAGCGCTAGGGCCAGGAGGAAGGAGAGGGATACGAGAAGGTTCTGGTGGAATGTCAGCTATGTGAGAACTAGTTTTTAGAAGTGTAAACAGGCAGGCTTTTAGAAATGCCAAGCCTTTAACTGAATATTCTGGTCCAGGCGATTTGTTTATTTGGACAATGGTGCAATGTTCGTAGAATATATGATGCTGCTACTATCCCGATCATCTTTTGAAGGGGGCGTGCGTGATGGTCAATTAGGACTCGTCCTATATAAATAACTCGTGGCAATGCTTGGCTGAGCATTAGGCTATAATTTAAAATGGGGCTTTGCTCTTTGTCGATAAAGAATGATCAAACCACATCTTAAAATATGTAATAATCATATTGTGTTCTGGATTTTATTTTGTTCCAATAAACATTGATAATCCCCATAATTATACCTGCGCAATGCTGGTGCGGTCTTGCAGCTATAATTGGCCCGGGAGACGAATTAATCTGATTCTCACATTTCCTAACACTTTTATTGTATCTATTAAAAAATAGATTACCAAAAGTAGGTCTACTCAGGCTAAAGTTTTGCAAATCAGTGCAATTATGACGCATGTAGGCAGGTGTTTTGTATGCGATGTTAGTTATTGATTTCATTTAGTAGGCCAAATACTATTCATGGTTTAAGGAAATAAGTGCGTGACTCCCTCTGCTCACCTCGTCCGCTTCTGCCCACAAACCGCAGGTCGTTGAAGCGGGCGACCTGGTTCTTCATCACCGCAGACGCGTTCCTCAGCTCCGCAGAGAAGTTCTCGTCGTTCCCCGCCATCACAGTGACCAGAGTCCCGTCGGGTACATCACCGAGTGCAACAACCTGTGAGAACTCAACGCGGTCAACCGGGGTCACCATGCTAAACCAAATGCAGACTGCAACAAACCGCATCCGGTGGAATAAAAAAACGCACCATAAAACGTAAATATTAGACCTGATTTAAACCCCCCCAAAAAAAGTGCCCTTTAGATATTGTTAGCAAATATTTTGATCAAAATATATAGGCCTATTGTGCTATTAGGTTACAACTACATGGTAAGATGCTTTCTTGAAGCAAGCTTGCAATTCAAACACTAATATTTTAAAGCTATGTAAATGACTTTGACATTTGATAGGCCTATAGCCAAATCACTTTCCCAAATAATTTTTGCAAATACTCCTCATTAAATAAGTAGGCCTATGCGATCTAAACAAGCATTTTAAAAATGTGGATATGATTCAAATCAAATAGATATAGGCTTGTCTATTTTTCTAAATATTACACTTTTAGTCCACAAATTCTATTCACGTCCTGGTGTATAAATATAATTGATAACATTCAATGTAGCATAATTTCATTGCTACGTAATACAGGCCTAAATATGTTTTTCTGCATTGCAAAATCTTTAAAAATAGCAATTAAAAAATAACTAGCTTACCAGGTATAATAATATATGTTATCATTAGAATTATTGTTATTAAATTATTATTATTTGTATTAGGGCCTATACTGTTGGCTAATTGTTGATTAATTGTATGTCATTGCAGTTCTTGCAAATCCAAATACTTTTCTAAATCTCACATTCAACTAAGTCCAATGCAAAAAAGAAACAAGATAATTATGCCAAGTTATCACTTTGGCAGGCCACTATAATTTTGACAACTTGATTAAATTAAATTATTTAGGCCTATATTACAGAATAGGGCTCTGTGTAAAAGTAATTGTAATAGACATACTAATGTCAGTAACTGCCTTGTTAGCGAAATGAAGCCTACTCAAGAAATCTTGAAAAAGTGTATTTTACGCTTTTTCTGCAGTAGCCTACAGTAATACATCATTAGGTCGGTCATTAGTTCATAAGTGCCCATTTGTAATTATGCATAATTTACCTTACCTTGAAAGCCACAGGGAGTGTCTTGTTGCACCTCCAGTGTGAGGGCAGCACGGAGCAGAGGAAGTTTGGGCTGTCTGTACGGACCAGCTCGCCAGCGTGATCTGACAGGACGTCCACCACATTCCTAGCCTCGGGTCGTGTCCTCAGTGGTCCAGGGGTGCCCATGGTCCCGCTGCCGTCTCCAATCTTGCTGCAGGGGAACGACGTGGAGGGCGGTGTGAACCGTCTGGTGGTGTTAGGGTCTACGGGAATATGCATCACAACAGCTTTGGTCAAGACCACTTCTCGAAGGGTTTTTGACGAGTGTTCGGGGCTCTCTTTTTTTGAGAATATATGTATTTTCCCGCTCTCTGACACTTGTTCCTTTGGTCTCGGTCAAGTCCAGCGGTTTACGCGATGATGGAGCTGAGCGCACGCAGCTCCCCCGGTTAATCTATCACAATAAATCCTGAACTGTCCAGTGAGTGAAGAGACTTTTTTTTATCTTGCAGACACGATAAAGTTTAATGTTTGCGTGTTATATCATCTGCTCAGGATGTAGCTGCATGAGAAACATCGAGTTGATTTCTGCTTCTCACTGACTACAGCAAAACCACGAAACCACAAACTTAGATCTGACCTCTTTTCCACAGTGTTCTGTTCTGGTTGCCTATAAGGCTTACACTCTATCTGCACTATTCAGCATTTAATACGATGCCCATCCGCAATAAGATTTTGGCCTCATATTACAAAATAAATATCGCTACAGTGAGAAACATTAATAACAATCTATCGACTGATCGATAAACACTAACATATACAATTATTAATAACGTCCAGTGAAAAGGAAAACTATGAAATCCAATCTTTTTTGCAATATTCACGGAAGCTGACGAGTCGAGTGCTCCTTGCTTGGGCTTCAACTTTATAGCAGAATTGTCCAAATATCTTGTTTCACCTTCGGTGACTGAATGAGCTCCTTCGATTGAATTGGGCTTTTGGATCTCGCCAGACCTCACCGCACACACTGAAAGATGTTGCCTACTCAACAAAGTAGGCTAGCTATAACAGAGTATGGAGGCTACTCAGCAATTCACAGTTCTCAACGCGAAGTACAAGACGCAGAAGTCCGTGTGAAGTTTCTTTGTATTCAGTGTTTTTTGTTCATCCGTATCACATGTCCTGCCACCGGTTATCCTTAATGAAACTAAAAAGTAAGTCGAGATCCAAAAACTATTTTCTTGAAACTATTCTGTCTCTACGTTGAAATAATCTTGAATATCTGTATAAATGTAGTCCTTTTGCTGTGGTTAACGCAGTTGAAGGTAACAAAGACGCGCTTGAGTGAGTGGTGGTGCGAGAGTGAAGAGTGCTGTGATATTATTTACTCAAGTCATTTTAGTGTTTAGTGTTTCGAGTGTGGCGATAACTTCCACCAATGAGTCGCCTGGGTTGGGCTTTCATTAGACCAATCAAAGTCTTTGGAATATAGGCGAAGTGAAAGCGCTCTCTGCTTATTCTGCCATACACACACGATACATTATTAATAATATACTATGTATTTGTGCTTTTCTTCATTATGTGCTTAGATGTTATAATGTTTTGCACAGTTAGACTATATGTATACTTAAAGTTATAGCAACTGTTCTCAGCTGAATGGTGAACCAGTTATTATTCCCCCAAAAAGTTATTTGTTAATTGAAGATAAAAAAAAAATACATTTCGTGTTATGACTGATCCCTCTTCCTTCTTTATATGACATCAGCAAATTAATATAGGCAACAACTTTTTGAAGAAATAGAATCACAGAATACATTCTGCCTATTTTAGTACATCACCGCAGTGCGCTTACATACAGAGTGAACAGAAAACAATAATTCAAGCATACACATGTATTTGGTGACTGCAGAAGAGATCAACGTCTTTAGGGAAAATAGGCCAGTCATATAATGCAGCTATACGATCTTATTATGGGCCTATACCCTTAGCCTATTTGTTTTTACTAAAAGAAATAGGCTATTTCTGAATGCAGAATTGTCAATCAACTGTAATGAGCTATTGATCATTTTAGGGGTTCATGCACCTTTCAAATTACATGACTATGGTTTATTTATCAATATGAGTTATTATGATTTTCCCCATTATTGTCCCTTATGCAATTCACCCTTGAGTTTTCAGACAACGTCAAAGCCAAAGGCATCTACCGGATGATGTTGTTGTTGTTTAGTATCACGTAATTGACAGTAGGCCCAATAGGTTTAGGCTACATTACATTAACTGTAGTGCTGCTGCCTTAGAGACCTACTCACAAAATATGTGAATACATATTTAGCAATATGCTTTTGTTCTTTTTCTTTTTCTTTTCTTTTTAATATGTTATTTGTTCCTATATCCCAGGATATATAACAACGTAGGCTAAGGATGCGTATACATTAATAATATAGACCTATACATTTTACGTAATATTTATAATTATATAAAATTGTGTTATCACCATGATTCGATCAGACCAAATGAAAACGAATTAAAGCATACAAGCAATTTCCCCCATAGGCTTACATAACAACTACAATTTTGCCAAAATACATTAACCACAGGCAAATATTAATTGGAATTCCATCATTTAATAGGTTAGTCAGTGTATTGCACATGAAACGGCACACCCCGTTTACTCGTTCCCATGCAATGATGGCCCACAGACGCTAGTTGGCGCATTTGTCTTTGCCAAATGGACCTGCCTTAGTACAGAAGGGGTATGGAGGGAGAAACGGCATTTGTACCATCAGGGAAAATCTGAAAAAGAAACATATATACTACATACGAGCTTGCTCCAAGACGACAAAACGTGGGTCCTAGACGACAATTAATTAGGCCTACCTTTGTGGAGCGTAAAGGTTTTTTAGTCAATTGACCCATGTGCTGGAATTCTGCTCGTCCGTTCCATTCTTTTCTGCATTGAAGTAGGCTTAAAATGCTAAATAAAAACCACTCAATTTTGTATTCGTTTAATGCCACCTTTTAGGTGCTTAATAAGTTACGAATAAATGTACCATGCACTGTTTTACTCTTATATAGCCTCGATTAGGAAATCATTTATATC
Organism: Oncorhynchus keta; assembly: GCF_023373465.1. Lineage (NCBI taxonomy): Eukaryota > Metazoa > Chordata > Actinopteri > Salmoniformes > Salmonidae > Oncorhynchus > Oncorhynchus keta. The sequence goes on from NC_068449.1 coordinate 18,689,589, forward strand.
TATTTTTCCACAGTTGTATGGAGACATTACATCACGTCTTGGGTGTGACAATAGCGCCTAACAAATTTAAATGATTTATTATTATTATTATTATATATTTGCTGTTTTGTCCAACACACAATAAATGATTGAATAAACAAAGACATGACATACTGGATAGCCCATCTATATATCGAAGAGCAGTTATTTAGTAAATATATAAAAGTAAAGGCCCAGAAAATCATCAAGAAGATTAGGCTATCTACAATCACATTCGTTATAGATTAGCCTACATATTAATTGTGGGGGGAAAAGATGGGGGTGGCGTTTTAAATGTCAAATATTTGTGGATGACTTGTTTATTGAATCAAGAGGCATTTGATTCTTGGGGTTCTTTTTTTGTGGTGAGATGCACAAACCCATTAAAAACCGCTCTCATCAGAATTAGACCATATTGTCAGAAATAAATAACATAAAACACGTCATGGGATCGTATAATGCCTTGAAAGTCATTGAAGTAAAATGTTATAACTTACCTACCAAAGCACGTGTGGGGTACTTATTTGTTTGTCTTCAATTTTCCCAAAAATTGCATTGGTGCGCTATCGAAGTCTATAATGCCTTATTGAAGTTAATTCCCATTGGGATTATTCATTTAGGTAAGTGTATGATATATAATTATACCTGATTGACAATCATTAGTCGACGGTCCTGGGGAAAAAAATGACCCTTATATATTTCCCTCCTATTTCTATTGAATATGCAAAGTGTGTATGTGTACGTGTGCTTTTGTTTATTTTAGATAGGAAGGGAGAGGGTGGGGAGTGGGTAGGGTAAGGAGTGGGTTTAGATTTACCCTTCATTTTCTTTATTATACTGATGTCGTTCAGACAGATAAAGCCAGAGTCTTGTGGGGAGAGTGGATGAGAAGATTATACACTCTTCACGCCTGCGGAGACCGTTAGGAGGGAAGCCATTTGAAATCATATTTTAACAACACGAATTGGCGCCAAACGTATTGATAACAATTATCACAGCCATAGTCTATACGTTTATTTGCTAGGCTGTTGTCTGTAGAGTGCAGACTCCATAGTGGGGTGAGACCTCAACTAGGCGAGCTGTCAGCAAGCCTGTTTCTTTATGAGGAGAGAATGTGAAATTCTTAATTGCTACAACCGCACTGAATGACCGCAAATATCAAGGCATGTGCCTTTTGGAGAACACTGGACATGTGTCTAAAACAGATCGTTCTTCTAATTATAAAATCCTATGCCTAAAATCTTCCGAGTTTATATCTAAGTAATTAGAGAGTAACTATTCAACCAACTGTTTTAAACTTATAATAATGCAATTATCATAAGATGTATATGCTGTTAGCTGAAGCTGCAGGGCGCATTTTCAGGACCTAATGTCTTCAAAAGTATCACCTATCATTGTCCGCTATTTTGAGACAATGAAACAACTAGAGTCGGACAAATACATCGGGGATTTTTCAGTGGTCCTCCTGCCTCTGTTCATTATTAATATACGACCACACGACCGACTACCCTGAGCAGCGGTAATGCGCGCTTCGGGCGCCGGTCTTATTTAGACTCCTACGTTTCAACAGACAGTTTCTACGGTTTCAGCCGCACAGAGACTAAGGACGGAGCCCATCGTGCCCCTGAACGATTTTTAATGATTCGAGTGGGTTCAGCTCAACCGAATGCAGAACTCCAGGAGGATATCTGATACCCCAGGCCAACCTCACGTACTAGACGTTTTACCCTCTACTTTTAAAACACAGAGGTTTCAGCTATAGTCTCTATAGGCCCAGTCTAAACACTACAGGCCTCCAGTATGGAAAGAGTTTGGAGGGTTAGAGTAAGAAAGGATACAGAGTGCTCCAACCAAAATTAATAGATTCCTTATGAATATGATAAGTTTCCTTCTCAAAATCATATTAACTCTTACTATGACCTGTGCGCTGGCATATACACCTCCAGCCATGCTATCTCTCTGTTGTGAAGAACTAAAGGTTTTCAAAAGAAAGAGCATTTGCCTTTTCTTTCCCACTTGAGGCCTGGTTTAAAATGAGCCTAGTTAAGCCTGCCTTGCCTGCCCTGCAGAGAGGCCAACCAACACCCCAAATCATGACCTATCAAAGAGAGTATCAACGTTTTCTTCCTCTCCATTTTCATATGGTTTGGCTGATAATGAAGCAGAATGTAAAAGCTAATAGTTAGAATATCATCCCCATTCGCTGAGAAACCCACAACAAGCCTGTTAGTTGTAAACCTACCCCTGACTCCACCATGCCCACCATGCCCACCATGCCCACCACCCATCATATTTCATATGTCTGATGTCACTTCAAACAGGTTTTGATGGATGGGGAGACACTTTCAGATATGTGAGGAGATACAAATGTGAAATGTTAATTCTCAATATGAACCCCAATAACCCCATAAACCCATGAGATATTTACAGACGTGTGTACATGTGCCATTGGAGGGGTGCTTTTCATTAGAAAAATGGGGCTATGGAGCAATCAGAAATAGTTTGAGGTTAAACGATGACATAAGACAAAGATTTCTATCTTTAGTGGCTGCGGCGGTCGCACATTTCTGTACATTCACAAATTACAGGACAAGCCTGACCCTCAACCCACCGAACGCATTCCTTCCGAATCCTATTTCAGCCGGGGGTTTTCTGCTCAGTGGAAATATGAGTGTTCTGAATGGAAGACTCCTATGAAATTGACTTTTATTTCTCTTGGATTAAATGAGCTCTACAACTGTGCTCAGGATATTTTTTTGTACAGTATCGATGGTGAATTCTGTGGTGGACTTGAAATGCTGCTATATTTTTTGAAATGCAGTTTGCTATGAAATGGACTTCTGCTGCTTGATATGACAAGAGTGTCAGTGGTTAGTATTCCAAGCATGACGTAAGTCATCAAAGCATTCTGTCCCTCGTCCCAAAGCCAAATCATATTCTAGCATTTGGATGTTTACACACAGACTATAGAGAGACTTTGAAAAGTAATGCTTCAGAGAGACTGGGTAAAGATTGTTTCATTTTGTATGGGGGTTCTGAGCTCCGATTGCTGATGCTTTCTCAAACGATGATTACATAATGTGTCAGCACATCGCAGTTGGTGGTCATTGTTGTCCGTTTTGATGTAGACCATCAAAAAAACACATTGGCAGTTTTTATCATAGCATATTTATGTGTCCTTAATTGATCTAAAGCCAATTAATCCTCATCTTATTAACTTCCAGTTAGCTGATTCAGATATGAGCACCAGGCTACTCGTTTAATAATGAGATTAAACACTTTAACTTTTGATCTTTCTTTTTTTAAACACTTAAAACGAATTTGGGGTAAATCAGAAATTGAATCACCTACACTCAAGTATACATGTGATCCTTCAGAAACATTATTTTCACGCCACTTTGATACAGCTATGACCGGACGTGACTTTTTCCATAGTAGGTTAGGAGAATTAACGTAGCAGGTTAGGAGAATAAGGTTAAGATTAGGAAAAGGGTTATGATCAGAGAAAATGCTCTCCTAACCTGCTAAGAAAATCACTTCTGGTCGTAGCTGTATCAAAGTGGCATGAAAACAGTGTGTCCCTGTGATTCTTGAGAAAGTTTGGGATCCATATACTCCACATACTCCATATACGCCACATACTCCATATACTCCACATAATCCATATACTTGACATACTCCATATACTCCACATACTCCACATAACCCATATACTCCACATACTCCATATACTCCATATAATCCATATACTCCACATACTCCATATACTCCACATACTCCACATAATCCATATACTCCATATACTCCATATAATCCATATACTCCACATACTCCATATACTCCACATACTCCACATAATCCATATACTCCATATACTCCATATACTCCACATACTCCACATACTCCATATACTCCATATACTCCACATAATCCATATACTCCACATACTCCATATACTCCACATACTCCATATACTCCATATACTCCACATACTCCATATCCCCCATTTACTCCATATACTCCATATACTCCATATACTCCACATACTCCATATACTCCACATGCTCCACATAATCCATATACTCCACATACTCCATATACTCCACATACTCCACATAATCCATATACTCCATATACTCCATACACTCCATATACTCCACAAACTCCATATACCCCATATACTCCATATACTCCATATACTCCACAAGCTTCCAACATACTTAACATCTTTGTTGAAATGTAGAATTACAGGTTATTCACAGAGTTCAAGAGATCTGTTATTTCATATCAGGCCTCTCATATGTTGAACAGTCTCCAGTTCGCACTTCGTTTGGATGATTTGATGTCCCTGGGTCAATTTAGGGAACAGGTTAAGTATTTTTACAGTGATGAATGTGTTTTATTTGATTATAATGGCTATAGTGTATCATGTATGTATATATTGTGTATATGTTGTGCATTTTGTATATAATTGTGTGTGTGCTGATATGACTTTTGTTCCCAGGGCACACTTGTGAATGAGACCTAGGTCTCAATGTGTCTCCTTGGTTAAATTAAAGTTAAATAAATATAAGCAGATATATAATATATATCACATACAATGATGAATGACTCTGTAACATCTCCAAAACCAGCAGCTAATTACTATGTAAGTGTGATTAGGTGAAATAGTGCAGTTGTAGACTCAGACAATGAGCATATTCAGCTCATGCATCTTTAATCCACAGCCTACATGTTTTAAAAGGTGCAGAGTGTAGCCAAGGGCTTATTAAAGGCCTCTGAATCAATTGAGTAAAATAATGGCTGTTGGGGGATGTCTCTGTCTTGTCTCTGGGTGCCGCAACACTTTATTCATGCTCACTAAAGGACAGCTAGCTATACAGTAACTAACTGAGTAAAGACATTAGTCATAACGAAGAGGCCTTCAAGTCAGATGACTGTTATTATCACTGTTATCAACACACTCAAAGACAATTAACGTGTCCCCCTTCCCTTGTTTTACACATCATGTATCAAATAATGTACAGTATGTACATGAAAATACTGATTATGATCACGCGTTCTGTGTTTCAGAGAAAGATAGAGAGACAGAGAGAGGCGGAGAGATAGAGAGAGACAGAAAGAAAGACACACAGAGAGAGAGAGATCGAGAGACAGAGACATACACAGAGAGACGCAGAGAGACAGACACACCCACAGAGAGAGACAGACAGAGAGAAAGGCAGAGACAGACACAGAGAGAGAAAGAGAGAGAGAGACACATGGAGAGAGAGAAAGCGAGAGAGAGAGACAGAGAGACAGATGAAGAAAGAGAAAACAAGAGAGAGATAGAGACAATAAGTGAGAGAGAGAGACAGACGGAGAGACAGAAAGCGAGAGAGAGCGAGAGAGACAGACAGACAGAGAGTGAGAGAGAGAGAGTGAGACAGACAAACAGACAGACAGATAGACAGACCGAGAGAGAGACAGACAGACCGAGAGAGAGACAGAAAGACAGACCGAGACAGAGAGAGACAGAGAGAGAGAGACAGACAGACAGACAGACAGACAGACAGACAGACAGACAGACAGACAGACAGACAGACAGATAGACAGAAACAGACAGAGAGACAGAGAGACAGAGAGACAGAAAGACAGAGAGAGAGAGAGAGAGAGAGAGAGGGTTATGTGTCCCTCTCCTCTAGAGGGGGCTGCTGCAGATAGGACTAGGGGTGATTGTGCTGTATGTTCTATAGTGGCACTCATATACTCTCTTTCTGATACTCCCTAGTATGTGTTCTTAACAGCTCTTATAAAGGCTGTTATAAACCAGACAATGTGAAGTACTACATAGGAATAATTGCATAATAATACAATTAAATGTAATGAAACATGAAATATGAAAACTATACTTATTCAAAGATCAATAGACTTTTCTGTAGTGTGACCTCACATTGACATGCTATATCAAAACCCGATCAAATAAATAGTTGTGTAAGAAATAGTTGAAAGTCATATGAATTTGATTTAAAGTTTTAGATCTGATCAGGGTGTAAGGTTAACCCCGTGGTCAGACCCCACCCCTGTCACCCCTGTCTTTTAGTTGCAGTTCAAGGGGACACCTCCGGGGCCTGCCCTGGGGTCTCTCTCTGTGAACTCCCATGTCACCATCGGTCCGCCCTCACATCATCTGTCGGGTACGGTCGCCCCACAATGACAGTCAGAAGGCTGTGATGTGGTTGTATGTGGTGTTTATTCATTGGAAAGCCACTAAGAATACTATTGATGGTAAAGTCACAAACAGAGCTGTGTTATTATATGAGCACATTTGGTTGAGTTCTGATCTAGTTGGTTGAGATCGGATCTAGTTGGTTGAGATCTAATCTTGTTGGTTGAGTTCTGATCTAGTTGGTTGAGTTCTGATCTAGTTGTTTGAGATCTAATCTAGTTGGTTGAGTTCTGATCTAGTTGGTTGAGTTCTGATGTAGTTGGTTGAGTTCTGATGTAGTTGGTTGAGATCTGATCTAGTTGGTTGAGATCTGATCTAGTTGGTTGAGATCTGATCTAGTTGGTTGCGTGTGTGTTATGGGTCCTGTCTTGCAGAGTTAGGGGAACCAGTATGATATATTGTTGAGGGCTGCTGACCTGTTGAGGACTGCTGACCTGACCCTGAAGGTTGCTTCATCAACTCCATTATGCTGCCATGTCTGATTTGGCTTTGAACCTTGTTTGGCAATATACATTGACATCATATTGTTATTAGTTGTTGGTAAATCATACACTTTAACACGAGACTTGTTTATCGTCTAATATGAATATTTAGCTTCATGGTGAGGAAGATGGACATAACTGTCCATGACCTTAGTCTCTATTGTGCCTTATAAATGCACCAACTCATTCATCTTTGAGGTTTTTACTATGACTTATAATCATGTATCTACTTTCTTTGTCTCTTTGTATGTCTCACACACAGGCAAGTATACATGCCCAGACACACACACACACACACACACGCATGCGCACACACACACGCGCACGCACGCACACGCGCACACGCACACAGGCCCATTTTCCTCTCTCTGGCGAGTTCTTCTGATGCTAGGAAGGCAATCTTTAATCTGTAGTAATTGCATGTTGCAGAAAAACATTTTTCCGCTGTGGTAATTGCTGCAATATGTGCCTCGGCGTTGCCAAAGTGACAGCACCCCCACCCCCAACACACAGACACACACACATCCCCGACTGGCTGACTCACTCTGCCTAGCCTCAGCCAACTGTGTCCGACTACAAGAGTCGTAGACCCAGCCTCCTCTGGACGGGGGTGATACGGTAGACAGACGGTTGTAGAATACAGAGGAACTAACTGGCAGACAACACACCTGTGGCAGCAGCAACATCATGCTACATTCACCTTCAGCAGCAGATTTATAGTCCCCCCAGTGACAGTTTAACTGCTGTACCACACCACTTCAGAGCCCTGCCAGAGCCAGATCACAGCAACAGCTAGTCACAGCTAGTATTCACATTCAAAATATGTTTTGTTACTGTAATGTATTGCACAAATAGACTTAAAAGGTATTATGAACGTACAGTATATTTTTGACAGCGCTGCTCTCGGGTCAGCTTTCTCCATTCAAATCTTACATTAACGTTATAATTATCCCAATTTACTGACGAAGGATCAAGTCCTAGAGAAATATTACCTACAGTATGGCAGCAAATATGGAGGTGGCTAATGTTTACCCTAAATAATGCACAAAATCTACATTTGGCATAATTTCACATGTTAGGCTACACATCATGAAAACATTGGGGCAAAGATTAGATAGTAGCCAAATAGCCAAATAAAACTCAATTGAATGAATATGAAATTGATTTCAACATCATTGAAATATAGATAATATAGACCTATAGCCATACTGTAGGTAGGCTTTTTCTTTTAATACAGTCATTTGAAGCATCTTTTTATCCTTTGCTTCTTTGTAAGAACTGCAAAGACATTGACAACTTTGTATTTGTAGTCAATTTTGTATTTGTAGTCAACTTTGTATTTGTAGTAAACTTTGCATTTGCTGTCAACTTTGTATTTGTAGTCAACTTTGTATTTGTAGTCAACTTTGTATTTGTAGTCAACTTTGTATTTGTAGTCAACTTTGTATTTGTAGTCAACTTTGTATTTGTTGTGAACTTTGTATTTGTAGTCAACTTTGTATTTGTTGTCAACTTTGTATTTGTAGTCAACTTTGTATTTGTTGTCAACTTTGTATTTGTTGTCAACTTTGTATTTGTAGTCAACTTTGTATTTGTAGTCAACTTTGTATTTGTTGTCAACTTTGTATTTGTTGTCAACTTTGTATTTGTAGTCAACTTTGTATTTGTTGTCAACTTTGTATTTGTTGTCAACTTTGCATTTGCTGTCAACTTTGTATTTGTAGTCAACTTTGTATTTGTTGTCAACTTTGTATTTGTTGTCAACTTTGTATTTGTAGTCAACTTTGTATTTGTTGTCAACTTTGTATTTGTAGTCAACTTTGTATTTGTAGTCAACTTTGTATTTGTTGTCAACTTTGTATTTGTAGTCAACTTTGTATTTGTAGTCAACTTTGTATTTGTTGTCAACTTTGTATTTGTAGTCAACTTTGCTGTGAAATGATCAGAGGTCAAGGAGAGGATGATGAACACTGTGATTCTATGTTTAGGATGCTTTTGGGAAAACGGGCCCTGTCAAAAGACCAATTAGTGGAAGTAATATCAGAATTGGGTTGTTGTCATTTTATGATATTGATATTCTGTTTCTTTTACAATTATTAATTGTGATCAAATTAAATTAATTGTGATCAAATTAATTGTGATCAAATTCCCTTTTGTTACTTTCCTTGTGTAAAATTATATTTACTAAATTACTATTATTAGGGATAATTGATTAACTGGCTACCCAATCTCCTTGTTCCAGCCAAACGCTATGCCACACCCACAGACATTAGTTTCTTCTCAGCAATGAGTCTGGATCTGAGTTCCTCCCCAAGAATTTCTAGAACACAAACACATTCTAACCATTCTGATTGGTCCCAGAAACCAATGGGTTGGGCCAGAGCCAAGAACACATGTGGGTAAAGAGGAGTTTTGAAAATTCATCATTGGCTTTGATACTCTTGATTGGTTAGAGATGATCCAATCACTGATGACTGATTTGTACAACTCATTTTGACCCCTCATTTTGACATCACCACAAATGACTTAAACAATGACAGTCTCACTGAAGTACTCTATGTAGCAAACAAAGAGCAGCGGAAGAATTACGTTTGAGTCATCAGGCAACATAATTGAGCCACTGGTGAGGAATTCTGTGAATGGGGTTAAATGAAGCTCAGCTCAAGGTAGGTAAGACTGCTGTGTCGGTCTGTGGCTGGACTGTTGATGCATGTTTATTAAGCCTTTGTCCACCACTCCACCACTCGTTAACACTGGTTTGCTATGTGTGATTGTGGCACATGGTTATGAGGTCACCAAATCGATTCGCCCCATGTCCCAGACACACTGTTCTGTGAGACTGTGGCCAAACTGTGGAGTGAGTTGATGAAGTCCTCGTCCACCATTTCACTACTCCACCACTTCAACAAACAGCTTCTCAGTGTGTAACTGTGGCTTGACTGTGGCGCAGGTTTATGAAGTCATTACGCACCGCATCACCACCCCTGTGCCCAACACAGCCCCAAGACATGTTAGCTCACTGATGTTGCACTTCCGCACACTCCACACTGGGTAACCACACACCTACGGTGGGCAGGGACATTTACAGATCCTCATTCCCTTCACTCTGCCAAAATGGGAGTCTGTCTGTGATCCTCTCCCTCGACATCACACAAATATAGAACCGAAATGAGGGACCCAGCAAGGGGTGGTTTGGCTGAGCCAACCTGGACTCTGGAATAGACGTAACATAGTAAACCTTTATCTGTCTCCCTCCATTTAGTATGACAGGGTAAGTTGAGCATAGGGGCTGGGTGAGTTGTTCATGGGGGCTGGGTAGGTTGAGCATGGGGGCTGGGTAGGTTGAGCATGGGGGCTGGGTAAGTTGTTCATGGGGGCTGGGTAAGTTGAGCATGGGGGCTGGGTAAGTTGTTCATGGGGGCTGGGTAAGTTGAGCATGGGGGCTGGGTAAGTTGTTCATGGGGGCTGGGTAGGTTGAGCATGGGGGCTGGGTAGGTTGATCATGGGGGCTGGGTAAATTGAGCATGGGGACTGGGTAGGTTGTTCATGGGGGCTGGGTGAGTTGTTCATGGGGGCTGGGTAGGTTGAGTATGGGGGCTGGGTAAGTTGAGCATGGGGGCAGGGTAAGTTGATTATGGGGGCAGGGTAAGTTGTTCATGGGGGCTGGGTAGGTTGAGCATGGGGGCTGGGTAAGTTGAGCATGGGGGCAGGGTAAGTTGTTCATGGGGGCAGGGTAAGTTGATTATGGGGGCTGGGTAAATTGAGCATGGGGCTGGGTAGGTTGTTCATGGGGGCAGGGTAAGTTGATTATGGGGGCTGGGTAAGTTGAGCATGGGGGCTGGGTAGGTTGAGCATGGGGGCTGGGTAAGTTGTTCATGGGGGCTGGGTAAGTTGAGCATGGGGGCTGGGTAGGTTGAGCATGGGGACTGGGTAAGTTGTTCATGGGGACTGGGTAAGTTGAGCATGGGGGCTGGGTGGGTTGAGCATGGGGGCTGGGTAAGTTGAGCATGGGGGCAGGGTAAGTTGTTCATGGGGGCTGGGTAGGTTGAGCATGGGGGCTGGGTAGGTTGAGCATGGGGGCTGGGTAAGTTGTTCATGGGGGCTGGGTAAGTTGAGCATGGGGGCTGGGTAGGTTGAGCATGGGGGCTGGGTAAGTTGTTCATGGGGGCTGGGTAAGTTGAGCATGGGGGCTGGGTAGGTTGAGCATGGGGGCTGGGTAAGTTGAGCATGGGGGCAGGGTAAGTTGTTCATGGGGGCTGGGTAAGTTGAGCATGGGGGCTGGGTAGGTTGAGCATGGGGGCTGGGTAAGTTGTTCATGGGGGCTGGGTAGGTTGAGCATGGGGGCTGGGTAGGTTGTTCATGGGGGCTGGGTAAGTTGTTCATGGGGGCTGGGTAAGTTGTTCATGGGGCCTGGGTAAGTTGAGCATGGGGGCTGGGTAGGTTGAGCATGGGGGCTGGGTAGGTTGTTCATGGGGGCTGGGTAAGTTGTTCATGGGGGCTGGGTAAGGTGAGCATGGGGGCTGGGTAAGTTGAGCATGGGGGCTGGGTAAGTTGAGCATGGGGGCTGGGTAAGTTGTTCATGGGGGCTGGGTAAGTTGTTCATGGGGGCTGGGTAAGTTGTTCATGGGGGCTGGGTAAGTTGTTCATGGGGGCTGGGTAAGTTGTTCATGGGGGCTGGGTAAGTTGTTCATGGGGGCTGGGTAAGTTGTTCATGGGGGCAGGGTAAGTTGTTCATGGGGGCTGGGTAAGTTGAGCATGGGGGCAGGGTAAGTTGTTCATGGGGGCAGGGTAAGTTGATTATGGGGGCTGGGTAAATTGAGCATGGGGGCTGGGTAAGTTGTTCATGGGGGCAGGGTAAGTTGTTCATGGGGGCTGGGTAAGTTGTTCATGGGGGCTGGGTAAGTTGATCATGGGGGCTGGGTAAATTGAGCATGGGGACTGGGTATGTTGTTCATGGGGGCTGGGTAGGTTGAGTATGGGGGCTGGGTAAGTTGAGCATGGGGGCAGGGTAAGTTGATTATGGGGGCAGGGTAAGTTGTTCATGGGGGCTGGGTAGGTTGAGTATGGGGGCTGGGTAAGTTGAGCATGGGGGCAGGGTAAGTTGATTATGGGGGCAGGGTAAGTTGTTCATGGGGGCTGGGTAAGTTGAGCATGGGGGCTGGGTAGGTTGAGCATGGGGGCTGGGTAAGTTGTTCATGGGGGCTGGGTAAGTTGTTCATGGGGGCAGGGTAAGTTGTTCATGGTGGCTGGGTAAGTTGAGCATGGGGGCAGGGTAAGTTGTTCATGGGGGCAGGGTAAGTTGATTATGGGGGCTGGGTAAATTGAGCATGGGGGCTGGGTAAGTTGTTCATGGGGGCAGGGTAAGTTGTTCATGGGGGCTGGGTAAGTTGTTCATGGGGGCTGGGTAAGTTGATCATGGGGGCTGGGTAAATTGAGCATGGGGACTGGGTAGGTTGTTCATGGGGGCTGGGTAGGTTGAGTATGGGGGCTGGGTAAGTTGAGCATGGGGGCAGGGTAAGTTGATTATGGGGGCAGGGTAAGTTGTTCATGGGGGCTGGGTAGGTTGAGCATGGGGGCTGGGTAAGTTGAGCATGGGGGCAGGGTAAGTTGTTCATGGGGGCAGGGTAAGTTGATTATGGGGGCTGGGTAAATTGAGCATGGGGCTGGGTAGGTTGTTCATGGGGGCAGGGTAAGTTGATTATGGGGGCTGGGTAAGTTGAGCATGGGGGCTGGGTAAGTTGTTCATGGGGGCTGGGTAAGTTGTTCATGGGGGCTGGGTAAGTTGAGCATGGGGGCTGGGTAAGTTGTTCATGGGGGCTGAGTAAGTTGTTCATGGGGGCTGGGTAAGTTGTTCATGGGGGCTGGGTAAGTTGAGCATGGGGGCTGGGTAAGTTGAGCATGGGGGCTGGGTAAGTTGAGCATGGGGGCTGGGTAAGTTGAGCATGGGGCTGGGTAAGTTGAGCATGGGGGCTGGGTAGGTTGAGCATGGGGGCTGGGTAAGTTGAGCATGGGGGCTGGGTAAGTTGTTCATGGGGGCTGGGTAAGTTGAGCATGGGGGCTGGGTAAGTTGAGCATGGGGGCTGGGTAAGTTGATTATGGGGGCAGGGTAAGTTGAGCATGGGGGCAGGGTAAATTGATCATGGGGGCTGGGTAAGTTGTTCATGGGGGCTGGGTAAGTTGAGCATGGGGGCTGGGTAAGTTGAGCATGGGGGCTGGGTAGTTGTTCATGGGGGCTGGGTAAGTTGAGCATGGGGGCTGGGTAGGTTGAGCATGGGGGCTGGGTTAGTTGAGCATGGGGGCTGGGTAAGTTGTTCATGGGGGCTGGGTAAGTTGAGCATGGGGGCTGGGTAAGTTGATTATGGGGGCAGGGTAAGTTGTTCATGGGGGCTGGGTAAGTTGAGCATGGGGGCAGGGTAAATTGATCATGGGGGCTGGGTAAGTTGTTCATGGGGGCTGGGTGAGTTGTTCATGGGGGCTGGGTAAGTTGTTCATGGGGGCTGGGTTAGTTGAGCATGGGGGCTGGGTAAGTTGAGCATGGGGGCTGGGTAAGTTGAGCATGGGGGCTGGGTAAGTTGAGCATGGGGGCTGGGTAGGTTGAGCATGGGGGCTGGGTAAGTTGAGCATGGGGGCTGGGTGAGTTGTTCATGGGGGCTGGGTAAGTTGAGCATGGGGGCTGGGTAAGTTGATTATGGGGGCAGGGTAAGTTGTTCATGGGGGCTGGGTAGGTTGAGCATGGGGGCAGGGTAAATTGATCATGGGGGCTGGGTTAGTTTTTCATGGGGGCTGGGTAAGTTGTTCATGGGGGCAGGGTAAGTTGATCATGGGGGCAGGGTAAGTTGATCATGGGGGCAGGGTAAGTTGATCATGGGGGCAGGGTAAGTTGTTCATGGGGGCAGGGTAAGTTGATCATGGGGGCTGGGTAAGTTGTTCATGGGGACAGGGTAAGTTGATCATGGAGGCAGGGTAAGTTGAGCATGGGGGCAGGGTAAGTTGAGCATGGGGGCAGGGTAAGTTGAGCATGGAGGCAGGGTAAGTTGAGCATGGGGACAGGGTAAATTGAGCATGGGGACAGGGTAAGTTGAGCATGGGGACAGGGTAAGTTGAGCATGGGGACATGGTAAATTGAGCATGGGGACAAGGTAAGTTGAGCATGGGGGCAGGGTAAGTTGAGCATGGGGGCAGGGTAAGTTGAGCATGGGGGCAGGGTAAGTTGAGCATGGGGACAGGGTAAGTTGAGCATAGGGACAGGGTAAGTTGAGCATAGGGACAGGGTAAGTTGAGCATGAGGGGACAGGGTAAGTTGAGCATGGGGGACAGGGTAAGTTGAGCATGGGGGACAGGGTAAGTTGAGCATAGTTGGACAGGGTAAGTTGAGCATAGGGACAGGGTAAGTTGAGCATAGGGACAGGGTAAGTTGAGCATAGGGACAGGGTAAGTTGAGCATAGGGACAGGGTAAGTTGAGCATAGGGGGACAGGACAGTTGAGCATAGGGACAGTTGAGCATAGGGACAGGACAGGGTAAGTTGAGGGCATGGGGGACAGGGTAAGTTGAGCATAGGGACAGGGTAAGTTGAGCATAGGGACAGGGTAAGTTGAGCATAGGGACAGGAGCATAGGGACAAGTTGAGCATAGGGGACAGGGTAAGTTGAGCATAGGGACAGGGTAAGTTGAGCATAGGGACAGGGTAAGTTGAGCATGGGGACAGGGTAAGTTGAGCATGGGGACAGGGAGAGTTGAGCATAGGGACAGGGTAAATTGAGCATAGGGACAGGGTAAGTTGAGCATGGGGACAGGGTAAGTTGAGCATAGGGACAGGGTAAGTTGAGCATAGGGACAGGACAGGGTAAGTTGAGCATAGGGACAGGGTAAGTTGAGCATAGGGACAGGACAGGGTAAGTTGAGCATAGGGACAGGGTAAGTTGAGCATAGGGACAGGGTTAGTTGAGCATAGGGACAGGGTAAGTTGAGCATAGGGACAGGGTTAGTTGAGCATAGGGACAGGGTAAAGTTGAGCATAGGGACAGGGTAAGTTGAGCATAGGGACAGGACAGGGTAAGTTGAGCATAGGGACAGGGTAAGTTGAGCATAGGGACAGGGTTAGTTGAGCATAGGGACAGGGTAAGTTGAGCATAGGGACAGGGTAAGTTGAGCATAGGGACAGGGTAAGTTGAGCATAGGGACAGGGTAAGTTGAGCATGGGGACAGGGTAAGTTGAGCATGGGGACAGGGTAAGTTGAGCATAGGGACAGGGTAAGTTGAGCATAGGGACAGGGTAAGTTGAGCATAGGGACAGGGTAAGTTGAGCATAGGGACAGGGTAAGTTGAGCATAGGGACAGGGTAAGTTGAGCATAGGGACAGGGTAAGTTGAGGGCATGGGGACAGGGTAAGTTGAGCATGGGGACAGGAGAGTTGAGCATAGGGACAGGGTAAAGTTGAGCATAGGGACAGGGTAAGTTGAGAGGGACAGTTGAGCATAGGGACAGGGTAAGTTGAGCATAGGGACAGGGTAAGTTGAGCATAGGGAGCATAGGGACAGGGTAAGTTGAGCATAGGGACAGGGTAAATTGAGCATAGGGACAGGACAGGGTAAGTTGAGCATAGGGACAGGGTAAGTTGAGCATAGGGACAGGGTAAGTTGAGCATAGGGACAGGGTAAGTTGAGCATAGGGACAGGGTTAGTTGAGCATAGGGACAGGGTTAGTTGAGCATAGGGACAGGGTAAATTGAGCATAGGGACAGGGTAAGTTGAGCATAGGGACAGTACAGGGTAAGTTGAGCATAGGGACAGGGTAAGTTGAGCATAGGGACAGGGTTAGTTGAGCATAGGGACAGGGTAAGTTGAGCATGGGGACAGGGTAAGTTGAGCATAGGGACAGGACAGGGTAAGTTGAGCATAGGGACAGGGTAAGTTGAGCATAGGGACAGGGTTAGTTGAGCATAGGGACAGGGTAAGTTGAGCATAGGGACAGGGTAAGTTGAGCATAGGGACAGGGTAAGTTGAGCATAGGGACAGGGTAAGTTGAGCATAGGGACAGGACAGGGTAAGTTGAGCATAGGGACAGGACAGGGTAAGTTGAGCATAGGGACAGGGTAAGTTGAGCATGGGGGCAGGGTAAGTTGAGCACGGGGACAGGGTAAGTTGAGCACGGGGACAGGGTAAGTTGAGCACGGGGACAGGGTAAGTTGAGCATAGGGACAGGACAGGGTAAGTTGAGCACGGGGACAGGGTAAGTTGAGCATGGGGGCAGGGTAAGTTGAGCATAGGGACAGGACAGGGTAAGTTGAGCATAGGGACAGGACAGGGTAAGTTGAGCATGGGGACAGTACAGGGTAAGTTGAGCATAGGGACAGGGTAAGTTGAGCATAGGGGCAGGGTAAGTTGAGCACGGGGACAGGGTAAGTTGAGCATAGGGACAGGACAGGGTAAGTTGAGCACGGGGACAGGGTAAGTTGAGCATGGGGGCAGGGTAAGTTGAGCATAGGGACAGGACAGGGTAAGTTGAGCATGGGGA
This sequence comes from Oncorhynchus keta, assembly GCF_023373465.1. Lineage (NCBI taxonomy): Eukaryota > Metazoa > Chordata > Actinopteri > Salmoniformes > Salmonidae > Oncorhynchus > Oncorhynchus keta. Next base: position 18,705,812 of record NC_068449.1, read on the forward strand.
CAGTACAGGGTAAGTTGAGCATAGGGACAGGGTAAGTTGAGCATAGGGACAGGGTTAGTTGAGCATAGGGACAGGGTAAGTTGAGCATGGGGACAGGGTAAGTTGAGCATAGGGACAGGACAGGGTAAGTTGAGCATAGGGACAGGGTAAGTTGAGCATAGGGACAGGGTTAGTTGAGCATAGGGACAGGGTAAGTTGAGCATAGGGACAGGGTAAGTTGAGCATAGGGACAGGGTAAGTTGAGCACGGGGACAGGGTAAGTTGAGCATAGGGACAGGACAGGGTAAGTTGAGCATAGGGACAGGACAGGGTAAGTTGAGCATAGGGACAGGGTAAGTTGAGCATGGGGGCAGGGTAAGTTGAGCATGGGGACAGGGTAAGTTGAGCATGGGGACAGGGTAAGTTGAGCACGGGGACAGGGTAAGTTGAGCATAGGGACAGGACAGGGTAAGTTGAGCATAGGGACAGGACAGGGTAAGTTGAGCATAGGGACAGGGTAAGTTGAGCATGGGGGCAGGGTAAGTTGAGCATAGGGACAGGGTAAGTTGAGCATAGGGACAGGACAGGGTAAGTTGAGCATAGGGACAGGGTAAGTTGAGCATAGGGACAGGGTTAGTTGAGCATGGGGACAGGGTAAGTTGAGCACGGGGACAGGGTAAGTTGAGCATAGGGACAGGACAGGGTAAGTTGAGCATAGGGACAGGGTAAGTTGAGCATAGGGACAGGGTTAGTTGAGCATAGGGGCAGGGTAAGTTGAGCACGGGGACAGGGTAAGTTGAGCATAGGGACAGGACAGGGTAAGTTGAGCACGGGGACAGGGTAAGTTGAGCATGGGGACAGGGTAAGTTGAGCATGGGGGGAGCAGGGTAAGTTGAGCATGGGGGCAGGGTAAGTTGAGCATTGAGCATAGGGACAGGACAGGGTAAGTTGAGCATGGGGACAGGGCATAGGGACAGGGTTTAGCATGGAGCACGGGGCAGGGTAAGTTGAGCATAGGGACAGGGTAAGTTGAGCATAGGGGGACAGGGTAAGTTGAGCATAGGGACAGGGTAAGTTGAGCATAGGGACAGGGTAAGTTGAGCATAGGGACAGGGTAAGTTGAGCATAGGGACAGGGTAAGTTGAGCATGGGGACAGGGTAAGTTGAGCATAGGGACAGGGTAAATTGAGCATAGGGACAGGGTAAGTTGAGCATGGGGACAGGGTAAATTGAGCATGGGGACAGGGTAAATTGAGCATGGGGACAGGGTAAGTTGAGCATAGGGACAGGGTAAATTGAGCATAGGGACAGGGTAAGTTGAGCATAGGGACAGGGGGACAGGGTAAGTTGAGCATAGGAACAGGGTAAATTGAGCATAGGGACAGGGTAAATTGAGCATAGGGACAGGGTAAGTTGAGCATGGGGACAGGGTAAGTTGAGCATGGGGACAGGGTAAATTGAGCATAGGGACAGGGTAAGTTGAGCATAGGGACAGGGTAAGTTGAGCATGGGGACAGGGTAAGTTGAGCATGGGGACAGGGTAAGTTGAGCATGGGGACAGGGTAAATTGAGCATAGGGACAGGGTAAATTGAGCATAGGGACAGGGTAAGTTGAGCATAGGGACAGGGTAAGTTGAGCATGGGGACAGGGTAAGTTGAGCATAGGGACAGGGTAAATTGAGCATAGGGACAGGGTATGTTGAGCATAGGGACAGGGTAAGTTGAGCATGGGGGCAGGGTAAGTTGAGCAGTCAGACTGGCCATTTCTTTTGCAAACTCCATCTCATGTGCTACAGAAACACCACTAACCAAACAACAGTGCTAGGTGCCTGCACGCCTGAACTACACTAAACATCTACATTTCTTAGATTTTTTCCAGACATCAAAAGTGGTCTCCTGATGTGGTTTGCTATGGACTTAGAACATACAATTGTGTTGTTTTTATGTTAAAAAAGACAAATGTATCTGTTTCAATAGTAGGCCTACTATCAGCCTACTTGAACAGTATAGCTTGGGTTGGTCTGACAATGAAAGTCCAATATGTGATTTACCATTTTAGAGTGTACATGTATGTCACTGCTCCTCTAGAATCTTTAACACAGGGCGAAGTAAAGGCATGGTTGGAAAGGGGGTGTGATATATTGCTTATCTTAACTGTATTCTTACATTCAGATATATATCTCTCTGTTCTATATCAGTACATCATTGCGGCCAAGCTCCCTGCCATTCAGGCCCTCTATACCAGAAGGTGTCAGAGGAAGGCCCAAACAATTGTCAAAGATTCCACCCACCCAAGCCATAGTCTGTTCTCTCTGCTACAGCATGGCAAGCGGTAATAGTCTGGAACCAACAGGACACTGAACAGCTTCCACCACAAAGCCATAAGACTGCTGAATAGCTAATCAAATGGCTACCTGGACTACCTGCATTGACTCTTTTTTTGCACTAACTTTCTTACACTTACTATGTGCACACACTGGACTCTACCCAAACACACATACATGCATACTGATGCCACACACACGCACACGCACACGCACACACACACACACACACACACACACACACACACACACACACACACACACACACACACACACACACACACACACACACACACACACACACACACACACACACACACACACACACACACACACACTAAATCAACACTAAATTAATTAACCATAATTTATCCACATTTCTTGAACAAAATATTTGTTTTATCTGATGATTTTATTATTTAATTCCAAGTCATTATCTCATCTCTATAGAGTTGCTGCCTATGCTGTCTGACAAAATCCCAATTTTAGTAGTTCTTCAATGTAAATAAGGGTTTATGACTGCTGAATACCAGCTACCAATCATGACTTAGATCATGCATTTTCAGGCTTGCAAAGCAACTACTTCTATCCCTCTTGATTGCAAGTCCTCTCTTCTCTCTGTCCACAGACCGGATAAGTTTAAGCGGGGGTGTAATGGATTATGGTCATTGTAATTACCACGTTTTCTGCAATAAACTATGTAGTATTTTGGCCTGTTGGAAACTACAACTCACTACTATATTGCACAGTTCAGACTTGATCTAATTTATCTCTGCAGAAACTGCACATCAGCTCACAGAAAAAAAATGTAACAAAATGGAATTCAAATCATTTAACCAATTTCGGTAACAAAAAAATGTGGTTAATTGCTCAGCACTCACACACACACACACACACACACACACACACACACACACACACACACACACACACACACACACACACACACACACACACACACACACACACACACACACACACACACACACACACACACACACACACACACACACACACACACACACACATCCACCCAATAGATTAATTAGCTACATTTGTGGGAATTAAATTGGGGCGTTGTTATGTATCCTATCACACGGGCACAGAATACAGAACCTGTTTGGAGCAGAATATGACTTGCCAGACAACGCTGGAGCTGCTGCATCTCCTCAACTAGTTTCTGCTGGAGTGAAACATGCTGTTATAAGCCCAGTCATTTTGCTCAACAGCTCTAAATGCAATTGCGTGTTCAAACCATTTTGATTGGCACGATAAAAAATAGTTCATATATGTATTTCTTAGCTGGAAATTTAAGCGCGCCTCCCATTCGCCATTCAAGTGCATAGGCAACAGTAGGCAGCCTATCAGCGTGTCACCCACCACTTTGCAATGTGAGCTGGAAGCAGCATGCATTTTGAAAACATATACTTAATTGTTTGAAACATTTTGAAAACATATACTTAATTATTTGAAGCATTTTGAAAACATATACTTAATTGTTTGAAGCATTTTGAAAACATATACTTAATTGTTTGAAGCATTTTGAAAACATATACTTAATTGTTTGAAACATTTTGAAAACATATACTTCACTGTTTGAAACATTTTGAAAATATATACTTCAATGTTTGAAGCCTGAACACCTGAACGCTTGAAATCTGAACGAGCGGCCCACACACATGCATACTGATGCCACACACACACACACACACACACACACACACACACACACACACACACACACACACACACACACACACACACACACACACACACACACACACACACACACACACACACACACACACACACACACACACACACACACACACACACACACACACACACTTCATACACTGCTACTACTGTCTATTTTCTATCCTGTTGCCTAGTCACTTCACCCCTACTATATATGTACATAACTACTTTAATTACCTAGTACCCTGCACAACGACTCAGTACTGATACTTCCTGTATATAGCCATGTTATTACCTAGTACCCTGCACAACAACTCAGTACTGATACTTTCTGTATATAGCCATGTTATTACCTAGTACCATGCACAACAACTCAGTACTGATACTTCCTGTATATAGCCATGTTATTACCTAGTACCCTGCACTACAACTCAGTACTGATACTTTCTGTATATAGCCATGTTATTACCTAGTACCATGCACAACAACTCAGTACTGATACTTCCTGTATATAGCCATGTTATTACCTAGTACCCTGCACAATGACTCAGTACTGATACTTTCTGTATATAGCCATGTTATTACCTAGTACCATGCACAATGACTCAGTACTGATACTTTCTGTATATAGCCATGTTATTACCTAGTAACCTGCACAACAACTCAGTACTGATACCTCCTGTATATAGCCATGTTATTACCTAGTACCCTGCACAACAACTCAGTACTGATACTTCCTGTATATAGCCATGTTATTACCTAGTACCCTGCACAATGACTCAGTACTGATACTTCCTGTATATAGCCATGCTATTACCTGTACCCTGCACAATGACTCAGTACTGATACTTCCTGTATATAGCCATGTTATTACCTAGTACCCTGCACAATGACTCAGTACTGATACTTCCTGTATATAGCCATGCTATTACCTGTACCCTGCACAATGACTCAGTACTGATACTTCCTGTATATAGCCATGTTATTACCTAGTACCCTGCACAACAACTCAGTACTGATACTTCTTGTGTATAGCCATGTTATTACCTAGTACCCTGCACAACAACTCAGTACTGATACTTTCTGTATATAGCCATGTTATTACCTAGTACCCTGCACAACAACTCAGTACTGATACTTCCTGTATATAGCCATGTTATTACCTAGTCCCCTGCACAACAACTCTGTACTGATACTTCCTGTATATAGCCATGTTATTACCCAGTACCCTGCACAATGACTCAGTACTGACACTTCTTGTATATAGCCATGTTATTATCTCGTACCCTGCACAATGACTCAGTACTGATACTTCCTTATTATAGCCATGTTATTACCTGTACCCTGCACAATGACTCAGTACTGATACTTCTTGTATATAGCCATGTTATTACCTAGTACCCTGCACAACAACTCAGTACTGATACTTCCTGTATATAGCCAACTCTGCATTGTTGGATAAGGACCCGTAAATTGGCATTTTTACAGTTAGTCTACACCTGTTGTTTATGAAGCATGTGACAAATAAAATTTGATTTGATTCGACAATATCACTTACCCTTCCATTTCTTCACCAGTTTTCTAGGCCAGAGATGTTGTTTTGATGTGCAAAATTGTAGGGCAAATTCTCTGCATTTGAGGCTACTAAGCCTATTAAACTGGTCCAAGAGGTTCTTGATACGTTTAGCAAGTTCAGACTCCATGTCATCAGATGAGACCTGTGTTCCTCTGCTACTCTGTCACAGCCTCTCTTTATACAGCTCAGACTCCATGTCATCAGATGAGACCTTGTGTGTCTCTGCTACTCTCTCATAGCCTCTCTTTATACAGCTCAGACTCCATGTCATCAGATGAGACCTTGTGTGTCTCTGCTACTCTCTCACAGCCTCTCTTTATACAGCTCAGACTCCATGTCATCAGATGAGACCTTGTGTGTCTCTGCTACTCTGTCACAGCCTCTCTTTATACAGCTCAGACTCCATGTCATCAGATGAGACCTTGTGTGTCTCTGCTACTCTCTCATAGCCTCTCTTTATACAGCTCAGACTCCATGTCATCAGATGAGACTTGTGTGTCTCTGCTACTCTCTCATAGCCTCTCTTTATACAGCTCAGACTCCATGTCATCAGATGAGACCTTGTGTGTCTCTGCTACTCTCTCATAGCCTCTCTTTATACAGCTCAGACTCCATGTCATCAGATGAGACTTGTGTGTCTCTGCTACTCTCTCATAGCCTCTCTTTATACAGCTCAGACTCCATGTCATCAGATGAGACCTGTGTTCCTCTGCTACTCTGTCACAGCCTCTCTTTATACAGCTCAGACTCCATGTCATCAGATGAGACCTTGTGTGTCTCTGCTACTCTCTCACAGCCTCTCTTTATACAGCTCAGACTCCATGTCATCAGATGAGACCTTGTGTGTCTCTGCTACTCTCTCATAGCCTCTCTTTATACAGCTCAGACTCCATGTCATCAGATGAGACCTGTGTTCCTCTGCTACTCTGTCACAGCCTCTCTTTATACAGCTCAGACTCCATGTCATCAGATGAGACCTTGTGTGTCTCTGCTACTCTCTCATAGCCTCTCTTTATACAGCTCAGACTCCATGTCATCAGATGAGACCTTGTGTGTCTCTGCTACTCTCTCATAGCCTCTCTTTATACAGCTCAGACTCCATGTCATCAGATGAGACCTGTGTTCCTCTGCTACTCTGTCACAGCCTCTCTTTATACAGCTCAGACTCCATGTCATCAGATGAGACCTGTGTTCCTCTGCTACTCTGTCACAGCCTCTCTTTATACAGCTCAGACTCCATGTCATCAGATGAGACTTGTGTGTCTCTGCTACTCTGTCACAGCCTCTCTTTATACAGCTCAGACTCCATGTCATCAGATGAGACCTTGTGTGTCTCTGCTACTCTGTCACAGCCTCTCTTTATACAGCTCAGACTCCATGTCATCAGATGAGACTTGTGTGTCTCTGCTACTCTCTCATAGCCTCTCTTTATACAGCTCAGACTCCATGTCATCAGATGAGACCTGTGTTCCTCTGCTACTCTGTCACAGCCTCTCTTTATACAGCTCAGACTCCATGTCATCAGATGAGACCTGTGTTCCTCTGCTACTCTGTCACAGCCTCTCTTTATACAGCTCAGACTCCATGTCATCAGATGAGACCTTGTGTGTCTCTGCTACTCTGTCACAGCCTCTCTTTATACAGCTCAGACTCCATGTCATCAGATGAGACCTTGTGTGTCTCTGCTACTCTGTCACAGCCTCTCTTTATACAGCTCAGACTCCATGTCATCAGATGAGACCTGTGTTCCTCTGCTACTCTGTCACAGCCTCTCTTTATACAGCTCAGACTCCATGTCATCAGATGAGACCTTGTGTGTCTCTGCTACTCTGTCACAGCCTCTCTTTATACAGCTCAGACTCCATGTCATCAGATGAGACCTTGTGTGTCTCTGCTACTCTGTCACAGCCTCTCTTTATACAGCTCAGACTCCATGTCATCAGATGAGACCTTGTGTGTCTCTGCTACTCTCTCATAGCCTCTCTTTATACAGCTCAGACTCCATGTCATCAGATGAGACCTGTGTTCCTCTGCTACTCTGTCACAGCCTCTCTTTATACAGCTCAGACTCCATGTCATCAGATGAGACTTGTGTGTCTCTGCTACTCTCTCATAGCCTCTCTTTATACAGCTCAGACTCCATGTCATCAGATGAGACTTGTGTGTCTCTGCTACTCTCTCATAGCCTCTCTTTATACAGCTCAGACTCCATGTCATCAGATGAGACCTTGTGTGTCTCTGCTACTCTCTCATAGCCTCTCTTTATACAGCTCAGACTCCATGTCATCAGATGAGACTTGTGTGTCTCTGCTACTCTCTCATAGCCTCTCTTTATACAGCTCAGACTCCATGTCATCAGATGAGACCTGTGTTCCTCTGCTACTCTCTCACAGCCTCTCTTTATACAGCTCAGACTCCATGTCATCAGATGAGACCTGTGTTCCTCTGCTACTCTGTCACAGCCTCTCTTTATACAGCTCAGACTCCATGTCATCAGATGAGACCTTGTGTGTCTCTGCTACTCTCTCATAGCCTCTCTTTATACAGCTCAGACTCCATGTCATCAGATGAGACCTGTGTTCCTCTGCTACTCTGTCACAGCCTCTCTTTATACAGCTCAGACTCCATGTCATCAGATGAGACTTGTGTTCCTCTGCTACTCTGTCATAGCCTCTCTTTATACAGCTCAGACTCCATGTCATCAGATGAGACCTGTGTTCCTCTGCTACTCTGTCACAGCCTCTCTTTATACAGCTCAGACTCCATGTCATCAGATGAGACCTGTGTTCCTCTGCTACTCTGTCACAGCCTCTCTTTATACAGCTCAGACTCCATGTCATCAGATGAGACCTTGTGTGTCTCTGCTACTCTGTCACAGCCTCTCTTTATACAGCTCAGACTCCATGTCATCAGATGAGACCTTGTGTGTCTCTGCTACTCTGTCACAGCCTCTCTTTATACAGCTCAGACTCCATGTCATCAGATGAGACCTGTGTTCCTCTGCTACTCTGTCACAGCCTCTCTTTATACAGCTCAGACTCCATGTCATCAGATGAGACCTTGTGTGTCTCTGCTACTCTGTCACAGCCTCTCTTTATACAGCTCAGACTCCATGTCATCAGATGAGACCTTGTGTGTCTCTGCTACTCTCTCATAGCCTCTCTTTATACAGCTCAGACTCCATGTCATCAGATGAGACCTGTGTTCCTCTGCTACTCTGTCACAGCCTCTCTTTATACAGCTCAGACTCCATGTCATCAGATGAGACTTGTGTGTCTCTGCTACTCTCTCATAGCCTCTCTTTATACAGCTCAGACTCCATGTCATCAGATGAGACCTGTGTTCCTCTGCTACTCTGTCACAGCCTCTCTTTATACAGCTCAGACTCCATGTCATCAGATGAGACCTTGTGTGTCTCTGCTACTCTGTCACAGCCTCTCTTTATACAGCTCAGACTCCATGTCATCAGATGAGACCTTGTGTGTCTCTGCTACTCTCTCATAGCCTCTCTTTATACAGCTCAGACTCCATGTCATCAGATGAGACCTGTGTTCCTCTGCTACTCTGTCACAGCCTCTCTTTATACAGCTCAGACTCCATGTCATCAGATGAGACCTGTGTTCCTCTGCTACTCTGTCACAGCCTCTCTTTATACAGCTCAGACTCCATGTCATCAGATGAGACCTGTGTTCCTCTGCTACTCTGTCACAGCCTCTCTTTATACAGCTCAGACTCCATGTCATCAGATGAGACTTGTGTGTCTCTGCTACTCTCTCATAGCCTCTCTTTATACAGCTCAGACTCCATGTCATCAGATGAGACCTGTGTTCCTCTGCTACTCTGTCACAGCCTCTCTTTATACAGCTCAGACTCCATGTCATCAGATGAGACCTGTGTTCCTCTGCTACTCTGTCACAGCCTCTCTTTATACAGCTCAGACTCCATGTCATCAGATGAGACCTGTGTTCCTCTGCTACTCTGTCACAGCCTCTCTTTATACAGCTCAGACTCCATGTCATCAGATGAGACTTGTGTTCCTCTGCTACTCTGTCACAGCCTCTCTTTATACAGCTCAGACTCCATGTCATCAGATGAGACCTTGTGTCCTCTGCTACTCTGTCACAGCCTCTCTTTATACAGCTCAGACTCCATGTCATCAGATGAGACCTTGTGTGTCTCTGCTACTCTCTCATAGCCTCTCTTTATACAGCTCAGACTCCATGTCATCAGATGAGACCTGTGTTCCTCTGCTACTCTGTCACAGCCTCTCTTTATACAGCTCAGACTCCATGTCATCAGATGAGACTTGTGTGTCTCTGCTACTCTCTCATAGCCTCTCTTTATACAGCTCAGACTCCATGTCATCAGATGAGACCTGTGTTCCTCTGCTACTCTGTCACAGCCTCTCTTTATACAGCTCAGACTCCATGTCATCAGATGAGACCTTGTGTGTCTCTGCTACTCTGTCACAGCCTCTCTTTATACAGCTCAGACTCCATGTCATCAGATGAGACCTTGTGTGTCTCTGCTACTCTCTCATAGCCTCTCTTTATACAGCTCAGACTCCATGTCATCAGATGAGACCTGTGTTCCTCTGCTACTCTGTCACAGCCTCTCTTTATACAGCTCAGACTCCATGTCATCAGATGAGACCTGTGTTCCTCTGCTACTCTGTCACAGCCTCTCTTTATACAGCTCAGACTCCATGTCATCAGATGAGACCTTGTGTGTCTCTGCTACTCTGTCACAGCCTCTCTTTATACAGCTCAGACTCCATGTCATCAGATGAGACCTGTGTTCCTCTGCTACTCTGTCACAGCCTCTCTTTATACAGCTCAGACTCCATGTCATCAGATGAGACCTGTGTTCCTCTGCTACTCTGTCACAGCCTCTCTTTATACAGCTCAGACTCCATGTCATCAGATGAGACCTGTGTTCCTCTGCTACTCTGTCACAGCCTCTCTTTATACAGCTCAGACTCCATGTCATCAGATGAGACCTTGTGTGTCTCTGCTACTCTGTCACAGCCTCTCTTTATACAGCTCAGACTCCATGTCATCAGATGAGACCTGTGTTCCTCTGCTACTCTGTCACAGCCTCTCTTTATACAGCTCAGACTCCATGTCATCAGATGAGACCTGTGTTCCTCTGCTACTCTGTCACAGCCTCTCTTTATACAGCTCAGACTCCATGTCATCAGATGAGACCTTGTGTGTCTCTGCTACTCTCTCATAGCCTCTCTTTATACAGCTCAGACTCCATGTCATCAGATGAGACCTTGTGTGTCTCTGCTACTCTCTCATAGCCTCTCTTTATACAGCTCAGACTCCATGTCATCAGATGAGACCTGTGTTCCTCTGCTACTCTGTCACAGCCTCTCTTTATACAGCTCAGACTCCATGTCATCAGATGAGACCTGTGTTCCTCTGCTACTCTGTCACAGCCTCTCTTTATACAGCTCAGACTCCATGTCATCAGATGAGACTTGTGTTCCTCTGCTACTCTGTCACAGCCTCTCTTTCACACAGATACACGTTTGTTTTCTTATTTGTCAATATACCTCAGTGTCATAAGGTACATTTTTTTCATCCCTTGGTACTGAACTTCTCCCCTTCTCCCCCTTCCTTGGTTGCTCACTAAAGAACGTCAAGAGGGGATAGACCCGTGCTTGTTTGTATACACAGGGCATGATGATGTCTGCTCCATCTTGAGTTCATATGCATGAGACATTGCAAAAATACTCTGCATATTATGCATAAAACTGACAATATGTAATCATCATTTGCATGGGGTATTCAATCAACCTTTTTTTTCTGACTTTTGAAATGATGACCTCTTCTTAAATATTTGGTCACATGATTTGTTTTGTGTATGCTTTCCTAGAAACAATGGGTGGCTCAACTAACCCTTTGGCTCAACTTATTCCACTCTCCCCTAACCCTCTGTCATATGTAACAATACCAAACATAACATATCATCCTAAACTGGCTGTCACAGATTTACGTCTACTATGTTACGTCTAGTCTTTGAGGCCAGGCTGGCTGAGTCCCGAGCCCGCCGGCTCCAAAAATAAGTTGTGAGGCGAGGCGTCCCTCTTGCACAAAGGCAAAGCCCCATAACTCAGTGTTTTCCCAAAATGAAATCGCATGTGAACCGAATATTAGGAAGCACGCATGGCTGCCAGCAACCGCCAAGCCATTATAGCTGGGCCTGTAAACCACATTTTCACCAGCAGACAATGCCCCTTTGTGCTCGTGTGTGGCTGTCCCCTCTGCCGTAACACAGAGTGGAGCCCTATACAATTAAACAGTGTGGATGAGGAGAGCAGAGAGCAGAGCAGAGCAGCGGCGATGAGAAGAGAATGGGGAGGGAGAGAGAGGAGGAAAGCTAAACAGAGGGGAGGAGAGAGTTGGAGTAGAAGAGAGGAGAGAGGAGAAGAGAAGATGTATAGACTGGAGTGTCAGTTCTGTTCTGTAGTTAATTAGTCACAGTCGCGTCAGGAGAAGGAGGCAGGGGAGCCTGCCCTCGTTTAGCCTCGTGGCGAGAGGGACCTTTCATGTGGTTGCTCACGGAATGCTGTTGTTCATTCCTTCCTGCAACAAAAGCCACATGTTTTTATTTTTTTGTAGAGCATAGGGCCCCTTCCCTCTGGAAATATGAAGGAACAAGACAAGGTATGTCACGTATGAGTGGTATGACTGCTAAGAAGAAAAGGCTAGCCGGTAAGGAATTCACCAAACAATCCCTAATCCCTGACTGTGCCAATGTGATGCGCCTACTATACTGTCTACACACACACACACACACACACACACACACACACACACACACACACACACACACACACACACACACACACACACACACACACACACACACACACACACACACACACACACACACACACACACACACACACACACACACACACACACACACACACACACACACTTACTCACTTAGTCACTATCTCATCTGTTGTCTATGCAGCTATCCTGCCCCGTTAAACTTATTTCGTCCTCATTTGGGTATTTAAACAAAGGTCATCCCAGGTTCTGTCACACTCTTTCAAGTGTAAAGATGCATAAAAACATTTCCATATATTGAAATCCCATTTATTTCCCTCTTCACTGTACTTCAATATCGCCGGCCCTGTCTGGCTCACCACAGAGCAAGACTAGAATCAAACAGTGACCCAGGGCCTGTTTCCTGACAACTGTCCATGGCACTTTCCACTGCAGACGTGAGACAACTCTTGGAAGCAGCGAGCTCCTGCAATGGGTCTGAAGGCTTTCATCCCGATGCAGGAAGGGTGAGGCTCCTCCTCTCTGTCAGAGAGTTTCAAGAGCTCAGGAGACTCACAGACATACAGTAAATCCTTTTATTACCTGCAATAAAACTGCTCTTGTCTTTTGTGCACAAAATTATTACTGTCAATCATCAAATTGAACCCAACTGAGTTTGAATTCAATCAAAATAAGTGAAGGGATCAGCATCATCTCATCAGCATCATCTCATCAGCATCATCTCATCAGCATCATCGCTGTGATTTTTATTGAATTCTTGTCTCTTTCACAGTGTCCGGACAGACGGAGACTCTCTTTCTCCATTCCATTCATCTGTCTCTGTCTCTGCCTCTCTATGAGCTCCGTAGTGACGGAGTGTTTCCTCTCATAATCTTTGTGACTAATCCCTAGTGGCATTGCCCATGCGTAGTTAGCACCTTGCCCCATGTAGTGTAGCATACTTACCTTTCCTCTCTCTCTGTGACTCAGAGCCTCTGAGAAGACCTAACTGATCACTACAGATGTAGGATCTTAATTTGGTCACCCTGTTGTGGGAGAACTTTCCTGCAATGCAGTACATGTAAAACTTGTAGTCTATTTGAGGTTTAAAATGGCTTCTGAAGTTTGCAATTTCTACTTAGACATTTCCAACTATGTTTTCCCTTACGAAAAAGGTATCAACCCCTACAAAAATGTCCATTAATTATAACCCACATAATAATTCATATGTCCTGTTGCTGCAGGATTACTTTCCTTTTGTAGCAAACTGGCTCAAATGAAGATCCTACATCTGTAATCCTCTGATTGCTGTGTTCGGCCACTCGGGCTCCTCAGTGCCGGGGCGGGCCAGGCTAACGACGATGACAACAAACAAGCGTTTATAAATCCAATCAGGAGGATGGAGTCTGGCTGGTTGTGTGGTGATTAGCCTGATCAAACCCATAACAGGCTTCTAGTCTACTGACTGACTGACTGTTTGCTGTGAAATGATGCTGATTAAAGGATCGTTGGTTGGCCCCTAGCTACATGTAACACACAAGTCTTTCTGTCGGCTTGGTTATTGGTTGGTTACATTAGCAGGGGTAGCCCTGTAGTCTACATCTAGTCTCAATGCCAAAGGGATGGTGGATGAGATGGTGTGAAGATAAGAGGTTTCTTGTTGATGGTAACATTCAGGGTCAGTGTCGGCTGTGTGGCCGCGAAGAGCGGAGTCTGGTTTGTGAGGATTTAAATCACAGTGGTTTACCTTTCAGCTGATGGTGTTTTGGTGTTTGACAGTATGGGGGAGAAGAGGAGAATAAATGATTCATCACCACTGCCAGGGAGGATGGTTTACAACACAGTATTTTTAGACAAGTCAGCGTTTACCCCAAATGTGGGTTTTCCTGGACTGTTATAAAATCAACAGGAGGCCATCTGTGACCTCTTACTGACTATTACACTGAGGACAGACAGGATGGAGAGGGAGAGAATGACATGGTCATCATGTTGACACACCGTACAGTACTTCTCTCTGACTCAGCACACAGAGATACTCACAGTCAGCTGTCTGTATGTGTGTGTGTGGAGAGGGCTGCGTGTGTGATGTGTGTGTGCAGCGTCCGTGTGTGATGGGTGTGTGCGACGTGCGTGATTGTCTGTGTCCTGTCTGTGAGAAGAGTTTCAGAGCCAGATGGAGTGACCTAGCACTAGACAGAGAAGGGAGAGAGAATGGGAAGGGATAGAGGGACCACTTCTGCTCCATAGCTAGGGGTGGGGGGTATTCCCCCGTGTAGGGGGTATTCCCCCGTGTAGGGCTTTCTGCTGAGGGATTACAGAACTGAGCAGCTGGAGAGAAGGTACAGATCCACACCAAGGTTACCTCAGGTCAGTCTTATAGGGGGGAAAAACTTCTTCTTACATATTTTTTTTGTAGCATTCTTTTCATTCTTAGTATTCTTGTCATGTTCACTATCAATAAAGCAATTGTACACGAGAGGGCAAGCTAAACAACTTTTTTAGCACGGTTGTGCTGCATTCATACTGTAGGTACGAGGCTGAACTGAGTACCGTAAATCAGCACAGCCATGCTAAAAAAGTTGTTTTGTCGTTTTGCACAACCTTGAGGGTTGCCAATTTTTTTTTTGAAATGTTATTTTGATACATGTATTCATAGGCTACTGTTTCATTCCTCAGCCTAGTCCCGACACATCTACACATTTGTTTGCTAGTCAAGCTAGCTGGCCATTCATTCTATCGGTTAGGTTGCCAGAGATGCGACCCAGTCTATATCCAGTAGTTCAATCTAATTGCACCCCTTCTGAAAAAACCTACACTCGATCCCTCCGATGTCAACAACTACAGACCAGTATCCCTTCTTTCTTTTCTCTCCAAAACTCTTGAACGTGCCGTCCTTGGCCAGCTCTACCGCTATCTCTCTCAGAATGACCTTCTTGATCCAAATCAGTCAGGTTTCAAGACTAGTCATTCAACTGAGACTGCTCTTCTCTGCATCACGGAGGCGCTGCGCACTGCTAAAGCTAACTCTCTCTCCTCTGCTCTCATCCTTCTAGACCTATCGGCTGCCTTCGATACTGTGAACCATCAGATCCTCCTCTCCACCCTCTCCGAGTTGGGCATCTCCGGCGCGGCCCACGCTTGGATTGCGTCCTACCTGACAGGTCGCTCCTACCAGGTGGCGTGGCGAGAATCTGTCTCCTCACCACGCGCTCTCACCACTGGTGTCCCCCAGGGCTCTGTTCTAGGCCCTCTCCTATTCTCGCTATACACCAAGTCACTTGGCTCTGTCATAACCTCACATGGTCTCTCCTATCATTGCTATGCAGACGACACACAATTAATCTTCTCCTTTCCCCCTTCTGATGACCAGGTGGCGAATCGCATCTCTGCATGTCTGGCAGACATATCAGTGTGGATGACGGATCACCACCTCAAGCTGAACCTCGGCAAGACGGAGCTGCTCTTCCTCCCGGGAAGGACTGCCCGTTCCATGATCTCGCCATCACGGTTGACAACTCCATTGTGTCCTCCTCCCAGAGCGCTAAGAACCTTGGCGTGATCCTGGACAACACCCTGTCGTTCTCAACTAACATAAAGGCGGTGGCCCGTTCCTGTAGGTTCATGCTCTACAACATCCGCAGAGTACGACCCTGCCTCACACAGGAAGCGGCGCAGGTCCTAATCCAGGCACTTGTCATCTCCCGTCTGGATTACTG
The DNA here is from genome assembly GCF_023373465.1 of Oncorhynchus keta. Classification (NCBI taxonomy): domain Eukaryota; kingdom Metazoa; phylum Chordata; class Actinopteri; order Salmoniformes; family Salmonidae; genus Oncorhynchus; species Oncorhynchus keta. The sequence goes on from NC_068449.1 coordinate 18,721,890, forward strand.
CAACTCGCTGTTGGCTGGGCTCCCTGCCTGTGCCATTAAACCCCTACAACTCATCCAGAACGCCGCAGCCCGTCTGGTGTTCAACCTTCCCAAGTTCTCTCACGTCACCCCGCTCCTCCGCTCTCTCCACTGGCTTCCAGTTGAAGCTCGCATCCGCTACAAGACCATGGTGCTTGCCTACGGAGCTGTGAGGGGAACGGCACCTCAGTACCTCCAGGCTCTGATCAGGCCCTACACCCAAACAAGGGCACTGCGTTCATCCACCTCTGGCCTGCTCGCCTCCCTACCACTGAGGAAGTACAGTTCCCGCTCAGCCCAGTCAAAACTGTTCGCTGCTCTGGCCCCCAATGGTGGAACAAACTCCCTCACGACGCCAGGACAGCGGAGTCAATCACCACCTTCCGGAGACACCTGAAACCCCACCTCTTTAAGGAATACCTAGGATAGGATAAGTAATCCTTCTCACCCCCCCCCCCCTAAAAGATTTAGATGCACTATTGTAAAGTGGCTGTTCCACTGGATGTCATAAGGTGAATGCACCAATTTGTAAGTCGCTCTGGATAAGAGCGTCTGCTAAATGACTTAAATGTAATGTAAATGTTGCCATGCAGGCTGGCAACATTCTTATCTCTTGCTTGCTAGCTAGCCAACTACTGCTAACACAGTTGCGTCAAACCGCGCAGCTAGAATAACAGAAAAGTAGCTGCATTTCATATAGTTTTTTTAACACTTTTTTCTAGTTGACAATTCTTTGTATACATCCATAAAAATGATGCTGATTCATGATTTCGACTGGCTGAGAAAAGATGTCCAAAATTGAATCCATGTTGCAAATATCGAGAGACAGACAGCAAACATTTGTACAAACCACCAACCAAATGTTAGGCTAGAAGCAAGGGGAAATAATGTTTAGATGCCTTTCACAGTGGAGATCCAGTAAATGAATTGGCTGGCTTGGCTGATGGGACAGTGAATGAGCAGGGATTCCTCAGATGGAACAGAAAACAAGATTCCCATTTTTCCGTCATCGGCTTACCTGTGCTAAACTGAGTTTTCAGTATGGCTTAGAATGCGTCTCAACACACTGTTAGTTTTGACTAACCCGTTGTAGAATGGCCTTTTCAGTATTGAGTTTCAGTATACAGACGTTGTTCATTTTTAGCTACCCATTTGACAAAACACTGCGCCTCGCTATGGTATCTACATACTATACAAGTAGAAATTCCCCAAAACCTGTGACTGGTAAAATACATTATGACCACCAACACTCAATTGACTGGCATTTGCTTGAAGACATTAATGTAAAAGCCAAATCCCTTATATCTGCCAAATATAGTCTTAAAGTACAGTACATTAAAGAGGGTTCAGTTCACAGAGGACAGTTTCACTATGACTAATATTGTGTCCAAAAAGTCAAGAAGTAAAAATTTCCATTTCTGAAATGTTCGTCTCTTGAAATAACTTTTTATACTTTTTTGGGCAGGTTGTCACATCCCTAAATCATGCGTTTCATTGCACCAAAGACAATTAACTAAACGTAAACAACTTGAGATGTTTCTTTGAAAAACCGAGAAAAAAGTATAAAAAACAATTTCATAGCCTACAGCTTCTATATCCTATCATTATCTGCATTTTTCCTCCACCGTAATTAACTTTTTTTTTATTGCTTTTGGGAAGAGGGATGGGCGATGTTTTGAGCAAGATTAAAGATTTCTTGTAATGAAGGGAAAAAAGGCTTCAGTCTTAACGTTCAGTTTGACCTGTTTTTGCTATTGCTCCATGTCTCCACATTAAAACCAGATGACCAGATGTGTCATACTGTACATAGGCAACTGAAATGAGCTGAATGTGAAAATAAACTAAAAGCCGCAATAGTTGTCATACACTATCCTAAATGGGCTGATTTGTCTTTATGTTGTGGCTACAGATAGGATGTTTTTCAAACCATCTGTTTAACGGTATTCACTAAGCATTCAGGGAGGGGGTCATGCCTTCTGAAAATCAACAACATGCTCTAGAAGTTTCAAATTCAGGTCATATGGACTCCAATTATTGTCTCGGTTTGTTTAATCTCTTCACAAGATAGCCTTACAAACTACATATAATGAATTTATATTCAAGAAGTATCTTCATTTTCACTCTTTAATTTCCTTTAAATTAGTTGCTGGTTATGATCTAAAATCTCCTTCACTAGCCCAAGACTTCTAACTAGGGACTTGTTTGGGAAATGTTGAAATCATAGTTAATTACACGGTAATAATGACATGGCAATTAAGACTTAATAGTACTTATATCATCTTCCTGTAACTTAACTATTGCCACACTTAGGTCACTATGCCATAATCACTGGTGGTATTAGACTGTTGCTTGTCCCTAAATGTCAGCTGCCTCATTGCATGAAACCAGCTGTAGCTTAGGGCATATGTTATACAACTGCAAAATAAGTGAAATAAAACATTAACAGCCTGGGTTCGTTCATAATTCAACTGTCTCACAGACGAAAGGGATGAGGTCATGAAGAGCACGATAGTAATGATGTGGATTTAACCAACAGCATCATAAGGGCCTAATGAAATATTATCAGCTCATAAGAGAAGGTGATTAAACTTAAAGAAATGATTTGTCTGAATATAGCAGCCATATATAGTAGATGGGAGACTTTAAAATATCAAATAAAAAACGATATTGTGATCAGTTCTATCTCATTATCCAGTTATCCACATATTGTCGTCTGAATAATTTCCTGCCTGCTTGCTAGTGTTCCTGTTCCGATATTTATTTTCCACATCGAAGGGTCCCAGTTTAAATAACTTGTCTAGACGTTATAAATTGCGCTGACATCCCAGTGCATTGTATCATGACAGACTTGAACATTTGTGTCTCTCACCATACCAATTATTTCATTCTGTAATTATTATGGAAGGGTATAATACATATTTTCTCCTTTTCGTTCGTCTGAGGGTGGTGTGGTAATGTATTTAGCATACATTCACAGCGTTCAGTCTCCTCAGAACTGCCATAGACAATCAGAGAGCTGCTCGTAACGTGCAGTCTAACTCTGGATGAACTGTGCTAAAGGGGCTGAGACTCCACATACAGCTTTCTTCATTCTTCATCCAGTCTGTCACAATGGCCCACTGGCCAGGAACCAGCATCAGATCATATTCACAGTACACACCAGCCATGCCATGCAATGCAAAGTCTATCTTTAGTTTGTTTTCAAGATTCATTTCAGAAACATGTTGGTCACCCCTCCAGTGATGTTTGTTGATGGAAATATAAGTTGTTCGCCTTTCCAAAATACTTACTTGTCCAAACAAAAAATATTCTTCAACTGTCCCCATTGGAGAACCCTTTGAAGAACCCTATTTGGTTCAAGGTAGAACCCTATTGCGTTCCATGTAGAACACTTTCCACAGAACCCAAAAGAGTTCAACTTGGAGCCTTGTGGTTGCTGGTTGACCACCAGAAAATGTTATTTACTACAACACTTAGCACAACTTTAACCTTGACCAACATTATATAGAGTTTAACATGCTCAGCCAAACAATTTAGGGGAGATGGGGTTTGGGGGTTGATTGACCACAAAATCAGCAAATGTCTCTTCCCTTCCTCTACCTGGAAGACATCTTGTTGGCGAACCCTGAAGGCGTTTCCCATCAATGGGTATTGACAGACAGTGAAAACGATGAGACAGTCCAAAAAGTAAATAAGTACCTCAAACGTTTACAACACTAATCAAGTCCAGAGCGTTGCTCCCATCCAATATGCCCTCAGAGTTTTATAAATAGATATTATACTCGGCTAAATTGGAGACAGGATTCCGCTACTCGGTGGCCGTTGTGAGTTTTTCATTATTTGCCTAGCTTTCGAATATTGAAACTCTTAATATCTGGTTACAGATTTCAGCTTACTCAGCCAATCTCCATGTTTTGGCTTTGAAGGCCTGACGCTCGGCAGAAAGGCTTTGACTGGCTTCCAATTAAGTATATTATTCATTTAGGAGGGAGGAAAAAACACACCACATGTCTAAGTGATTAATAAATTCCCCAGGGGCCATTCTTCCTCACTGCAGATTTCTACACTTTTGATAGTAAGCTACTGTCTAGTAACTTATGACACTGCCACAATAACTTTGTTGTAATGTTTTTGGCATCAAAGATCTGATCCTTACGTTAAATTCATCTTGAGGATTTTCTGTAATTTTAAAGAATTCATTTGAGGGTTTTACTCAAAGTTTCTCACACAATTCTAACAGTCATGACTCCTTCAGCTTTTAATTTCCGAGTTGTAGAACTAACCAGACCACCTCCCAGAATCCACCAAAATAACCCCACTACTACCGTGGCGAGGCATTGTACATTTTTTCTCACACAGAAATTAACTTTCATTCATACAGTGCAACAAGCCAAACATATAAAACCATTCCCACCCTAATAAACTGGGGCCTTTTTTCTGACACAAAGGAATTGGCTCCCCTGAGCGTTACAGTCTAAACGTCCTCCTGTCTAAAGGGCCTGCTGGGAAAACAAGCTTCCCAACTAGGAGGAAAACAACTAGGAGGAAAAGTAGTCAGGGAACCAAACCAAGTATATGACCCAGTGCCTATGCCCAATCCGACTCACTGTAAACTAGGTACATCACCTGGCTCAAACACTGAATACAGCCAAAGTGGAAGGTTTGTAAATAAGTACCTCCAGTATTTATGCTGCATTAGTTTATGTGTCGGGGGGCTAGGGTCAGTTTGTTGTATCTGGAGTACTTCTCCTGTCCTATTCGGTGTCCTGTGTGAATCTAAGTGTGCGTTCTCTAATTCTCTCCTTCTCTCTTTCTTTCTCTCTCTCGGAGGACCTGAGCCCTAGGACCATGCCCCAGGACTACCTGACATGATGACTCCTTGCTGTCCCCAGTCCTTCTCTCTTTCTTTCTCTCTCTCGGAGGACCTGAGCCCTAGGACCATGCCCCAGGACTACCTGACATGATGACTCCTTGCTGTCCCCAGTCCAACTGGCCGTGCTGCTGCTCCAGTTTCAACTGTTCTGCCTTATTATTATTCGACCATGCTGGTCATTTATGAACATTTGAACATCTTGGCCATGTTCTGTTATAATCTCCACCCGGCACAGCCAGAAGAGGACTGGCCACCCCACATAGCCTGGTTCCTTCCTCTCTAGGTTTCTTCCTAGGTTTTGGCCTTTCTAGGGAGTTTTTCCTAGCCACCGTGCTTCTACACCTGCATTGCTTGCTGTTTGGGGTTTTAGGCTGGGTTTCTGTACAGCACTTTGAGATATCAGCTGATGTACGAAGGGCTATATAAATACATTTGATTTGATTTGTAACCCAATAAAAGTCAATAAAGAAAGTGAGTGTGGGCTTTTTTCCCCTACTCGTATTAACAAGATTTCCAGAATTTGAGATACCAAGCTATTAATGTTAGTTCTGTGAGTATTTAGCATGGTTATATCTCCAGTAATGGTTGGATGCTTGGTGTGTCTCTGGATAACAGGTCTGTTGTGAGAGAGGAGCAGAGAGAGGAGCAGGTGTAACCTCATTGTGGTTATTATTGGAGAACGACACAAGCTGTTCGTCTGTATCAGATTAGCGCCTTTAGAGAGCCTCTCCATCTCACACACTTACACTCAGCCATAGTGTACTAACTGACCTAGTATTATAAATATCGTAAGAGCTTCAGTGTCCCTCTCTCACTTCTCTTCGCTCTTTTCTCTCTCTTTTCTCTCTCCCCTTCTCTGTGCTACAGGAGTGAGGTTTTTGAGGTGAAGCACATTCTTTTCTCACGCAAAGCGCATCAGATGTTGCACATCACATGCTCATATGTGTTCACTTCTCAGCTTGAGATATGCTGCTGCTTAATGTGATGGAACTAAGAATATCATTCTATACTTGCTTGTGGACAGGGTTTCTGCATGTGCTTTTATTTATATATTCAGAACATTTCTGAACACATTAATCAATGTGTAAGCTATAGAGGATCTCTCTTGAGTTGCTAATCAATAGAGATAGATATTGAAACAATTCTGAATAACTTTTGATGTTGACAATTTTCTGAACGAGTCAAGTTAAAAAGTTAATGACTTCTGATAAGATGTATACAGTGCATTTGGAAAGTATTCAGACCCCTTGACTTTTTCCATATTTTTTTTTATAGTTACAGCCTAAAATTGATAAAATATTTCAATCAATCTAAACACAATACCCCAGGTATTTAGACATTTTTGCTAACGTATTATTATTTTTTTTTTATCACATTTGCATAAGTATTCAGACCCTTTACTCAGTACTTTGTTGAAGTAACTTTGGCAGCGATTACAGCCTTGTCTTGGGTATGATGCTACAAGCTTGGCACATCTGTATTTGGGGAGTTTCTCCCATTCTTCTCTGCAGATCATATCAAGCTCTGTCAGGTTGGATGGGGAGCATCGCTACAGAGCTATTTTCAGGTCTCTCCAGAGACATTCGATTGGGTTCAAATCCGGGCTCTGGCTGGGCCACTCAAGGACATTTAGAGACTTGTCCCGAAGCCACTCCTGCATTGTCTTGGTAGTGTGCCTAGTTCCTGTTGGAAGGTGAACCTTCGCCTCAGTCTGAAGTCCTGAGTGCTCTGAAGCAGCTTTTCCATCAAGGATCTATTTGTACTTTGCTCCGTTCATCTTTCCCTCGATCCTGACTAGTCTCCCAGTCCCTGCCGCTGGAAAACATCTCCACAGTATGATGCTGCCACCCCCATCTTCACCGTAGGGATGGTGTCAGGTTTCCTCCAGAGATGACTCTTGGCATTCCGCCAAATAATTCAATCTTAGTTTCATCATACCAATGAATCTTGTTTCTCTTGTTTCTCATGGTATAGTTCCCTTAAGGAAAAGCACCTTTAGTCAATCTGTGAGAGCTTCCCATGTTTGGAATACACTGCCATCAGACACACATAACTGCACCACCGATCACACTTTCACAAAAAACATGAAGACATGGCTAAAGGCCAATCGGACATAATCCCTAGTTGTGTATTGCCACTTTCCATGTGGTCTGTTGTCTGTAGCTTGTGAGGTGTGGAAACACTGTTGCTTTTATGGATTTTTTTCTTGTTGCTTATTGTGCTATGTTTTTCTGTCTGCATGCTACGTCCTGCTTGTCCTATGTTGTTCTGTCTGCATGCTACGTCCTGCTTGTCCTATGTTGTTCTGTCTGCATGCTACGTCCTGCGTGTCCTATCTTGTTCTGTCTGCATGCTACGTCCTGCTTGTCCTATGTTTTTCTGTCTGCATGCTACGTCCTGCTTGTCCTATGTTGTTCTGTCTGCATGCTACGTCCTGCTTGTCCTATGTTGTTCTGTCTGCATGCTACGTCCTGCTTGTCCTATGTTGTTCTGTCTGCATGCTACGTCCTGCTTGTCCTATGTTGCTCTGTCTGCATGCTACGTCCTGCTTGTCCTATGTTGCTCTGTCTGCATGCTACGTCCTGCTTGTCCTATGTTGTTCTGTCTGCATGCTACGTCCTGCTTGTCCTATGTTGTTCTGTCTGCATGCTACATCCTGCTTGTCCTATGTTTCTCTGTCTGCATGCTACGTCCTGCTTGTCCTATGTTTCTCTGTCTGCATGCTACGTCCTGCTTGTCCTATGTTTCTCTGTCTGCATGCTACGTCCTGCTTGTCCTATGTTTCTCTGTCTGCATCCTACGTCCTGCTTGTCCTATGTTTCTCTGTCTGCATGCTACGTCCTGCTTGTCCTATGTTTCTCTGTCTGCATCCTACGTCCTGCTTGTCCTATGTTTCTCTGTCTGCATCCTACGTCCTGCTTGTCCTATGTTGTTCTGTCTGCATGCTACGTCCTGCTTGTCCTATGTTTCTCTGTCTGCATGCTACGTCCTGCTTGTCCTATGTTGTTCTGTCTGCATGCTACGTCCTGCTTGTCCTATGTTTCTCTGTCTGCATCCTACGTCCTGCTTGTCCTATGTTGTTCTGTCTGCATGCTACGTCCTGCTTGTCCTATGTTTCTCTGTCTGCATGCTACGTCCTGCTTGTCCTATGTTGTTCTGTCTGCATGCTACGTCCTGCTTGTCCTATGTTTCTTTGTCTGCATCCTACGTCCTGCTTGTCCTATGTTGTTCTGTCTGCATGCTACGTCCTGCGTGTCCTATGTTGTTCTGTCTGCATGCTACGTCCTGCTTGTCCTATGTTGTTCTGTCTGCATGCTACGTCCTGCGTGTCCTATCTTGTTCTGTCTGCATGCTACGTCCTGCTTGTCCTATGTTTTTCTGTCTGCATGCTACGTCCTGCTTGTCCAATGTTGTTCTGTCTGCATGCTACGTCCTGCTTGTCCTATGTTGTTCTGTCTGCATGCTACGTCCTGCTTGTCCTATGTTGTTCTGTCTGCATGCTACATCCTGCTTGTCCTATGTTGTTCTGTCTGCATGCTACGTCCTGCTTGTCCTATGTTGTTCTGTCTGCATGCTACGTCCTGCTTGTCCTATGTTGTTCTGTCTGCATGCTACGTCCTGCTTGTCCTATGTTGTTCTGTCTGCATGCTACGTCCTGCTTGTCCTATGTTGTTCTGTCTGCATGCTACGTCCTGCTTGTCCTATGTTGTTCTGTCTGCATGCTACGTCCTGCTTGTCCAATGTTGCTCTACCTGCATGCTACGTCCTGCTTGTCCTATGTTGTTCTGTCTGCATGCTACGTCCTGCTTGTCCAATGTTGCTCTACCTGCATGCTACGTCCTGCTTGTCCTATGTTGTTCTGACTGCATGCTACGTCCTGCTTGTCCTATGTTTCTCTGTCTGCATGCTACGTCCTGCTTGTCCTATGTTGCTCGGACTGTGCTCACTGCTCATTGATTGTCTGTATTGTTATTGTAATTATTTCGAATAATCTGCCCAGGGACTGCGGTTGAAAATGAGCCTGGTGGCTAAAACCGTCACTTTTACTGAAATGTTGATTAATGTGCACTGTCCCTGTAAAAATAAAAATAAACTCAACTCAACTCAACTCATGGTCTGAGAGTCCTTTGGGTGCCTTTTGGCAAACTCCAAGCGAGCTGTCATGTGCCTTTTACTGAGGAGTGGCTTCCCTCTGGCCACTCTACCATAAAGGCCTGATTGGTGGAGTGCTGCAGAGATGGTTGTCCTTCTGGAAGGTTCTTCCATCTCCACAGAGGAACTCTGGAGCTCTGTCAGAGTGACCATCGGGTTCTTGGTCACTTCTGTGGAAAGGTGACCAAGGCCCTTCTCCCCCGATTGCTAAGCTTGGATGGGCGGCCAGCTCTCGGAAGAGTCTTTGTGGTTCTTGGGGACCTTCAATGCTGCAGACATTTTTGGTACCCTTCCCCAGATCTGTGCATTGACACAATCCTGTCTCGGAGCTCTACGGACAATTCCTTCAACCTCATGGCTTGGTTTTTGTTCTGACATGCACTGTCAACTGTGGGACCTTATATAGACAGGTGCGTGCCTTGTCAAATCATGTCCAATCAATTGAATTTACCACAGGTGGACTCAAGATGTAGAAACATCTCAAGGATGATCAATGGAAACAGGATGCACCTGAGCTCAATTTCGAGTCTCATAGCAAAGGGTCTGAATGCTTGTGTAAATAAGGTATTTCAGTTTTTTTTAATACATTTGCTAAAATGTCAAAGAACCTGTTTTCGCTTTGTCATTGTGGGGTTTGTGTGTAGATTGATGAGAAAAAAACATGTCTTTAATACATTTTAGAGTAAGGGTTTAATGTAAAAACAATGTGGAAAAAGGGAAGGGGTCTGAATACTTTCCGAATGCACTGTACAGCCACATTTCCATTTAGGATTAATGTATCATAGGATTAAAGTCAGGACTTGGAAGCATAAAGTTATCCACAAACATTAAGCAGTCTCCTTGATTTTTTCAAACCGTTCCTCGTAATTACAGTTTGATTTCAATCAAAAAAAAGAAGATCTTGGCCAAATTGCTACGCCTGTGTAATGCAAGTTGTTAAACTAACCGCCAGAGTATTTTGCTTACATGAGGTAGTCTTTATTTGAAATGCTTTCAAATTGAACTGGAGGATTTAATGACTTTTGGCCTTTGTTCTGTTACAGTTTGGTTTCATTTTCTAGACTGAACGAATTGTAAAAGGATATTGCATATTCACTAATGATTTCCAATGGAGATTACAGCTTTAAATGTTCTCTTTGTTTCCAGCCTATCTTTCGCATGCACATCAGTTTCCCTTCTCGCTACAGTGATACTTCTGAAAAACTAAATCAAGCATCCGAATCGCATTACAAAAGAACCCTACTAAGTATGAGATCTGATCCCAAGTCAGATCTTATTCAGACATTAGAGAGTAACATGTTAATACTTGAATGGAGGATAATCAACCAACAACTACAACCTCACGACTGCATGATAATCAACAATGAAGAGATGAGAGGGATGCAGAAAGAGAGGAGGAATAAGAGAGAGAGGCATACTTAGTGATGCAGAGATAGAGGACGAAGGAGAGAGAGAGAAAGATATGGTGCAGAGATGCGGCTTTGTCAAGAGGAAACTATAAATGACTGAGTAGCTGTCTGAGCTGTGAGAACACTAGAACACCATCCTCTGTCACTCTGCTCACTGTACTGTGGTTCCAGTAGGGATATCAGAGGCTTGTTTTCATATGAGCGGCAGATGGGAGTGTATGTGTGTGTGTGTGTGTGTGTGTGTGTGTGTGTGTGTGTGTGTGTGTGTGTGTGTGTGTGTGTGTGTGTGTGTGTGTGTGTGTGTGTGTGTGTGTGTGTGTGTGTGTGTGTGTGTGTGTGTGTGTGTGTGTGTGTGTGAATGTGTGTGAGTTTGTGTGGGTAGCGGGGGAACCGGGGCTCCAGAAATGTTAAGATATATTCTGCAAACAATTAGGAGCTGGTAGTACTTCTCCTGTGGCTGTCTCTAATTAACACAACAACCAGGCCTCAATAAAGTGGAGATTTTTTTGCCATTTTTTGTTGTAGCAGAAACAGTGGGAACCAATCTCCCAGACCTCCTCCGATTAATGGCTCAGTGACTCTCACAGCGACGTGCTCTCGTTAAAATGGCATGTTAGGGACTTTTTAGATTGATAGCAAAATAATATGAATCAAATTTTGAAGCAGCTAAGAAGAGAGGAAACTATGTAATATTTACACTCCCCTGCTTACACTTCCCTACTTACACTCCCCTACTTACACTCCCCTACTTACACTTCCCTATTTACACTCCCCTACTTACACTCCCCTACTTACACTCCCTACTTACACTCCCCTACTTACACTCCCCTACTTACACTCCCCTACTTACACTCCCCTACTTACACTCCCCTACTTACACTCCCCTACTTACACTTCCCTACTTACACTCCCCTACTTACACTCCCCTACTTACACTCCCCTACTTACACTCCCCTGCTTACACTCCCCTACTTACACTCCCCTACTTACACTCCCCTACTTACACTCCCTGCTTACACTCCCCTACTTACACTCCCCTACTTACACTCCCCTACTTACACTCCCCTACTTACACTCCCTGCTTACACTTCCCTACTTACACTTCCCTACTTACACTCCCCTACTTACATAGCCCCTACTTACACTCCCCTACTTACATATCCCCTACTTACCCTCCCCTACTTACATAGCCCCTACTTACACTCCCCTACTTACACTCCACTACTTACATAACCCCTACTTACATATCCCCTACTTACACTCCCCTACTTACATAGTCCCTACTTACACTCCCCTACTTACACTCCCCTACTTACATAGTCCCTACTTACATAGCCCCTACTTACACTCCCCTACTTACACTCCCTTACTTACACGCCCCTACATACAGTTGAAGTCGGAAGTTTACATACATCTTAGCCAAATACATTTCAATTCAGTCTTCCACAATGCCAAAATTTAGTCCTAGTAAAAATTCCCTGTCTTAGGTCAGTTAGGATCACCACTTTATATTACGAATGTGAAATGTCAGAATAATAATAATCAACTTTTATTTCTTTCATCACATTCCCAGTGGATTAGAAGTTGACATACACTCAATTAGTATTTGGTAGAATTGCCTTTAAATTGTTCAACTTGGGTCAAACATTTCGGGTAGCCTTCCACAAGCTTCCCACAATAAGTTGGGTGAATTTTGGCTCATTCCTCCTGACAGAGCTGGTGTAACTGAGTCAGGTTTGTAGGCCTCCTTGCTCACACACACTTTTTCAGTTCTGCCCACAAATTTTCTATAGGATTGAGGTCAGGGCTTTGTGATGGCCACTCCAATACCGTGACTTTGTTGTCCTTATGCCATTTTGCCACAACTTTGGAAGTATGCTTGGGGTCATTGTCCATTTGGAAGACCCATTTGCGACCAAGCTTTAACTTCCAGACTGATGTCTTGAGATGTCTGGCCTGCTCGCCTCCCTACCACTGAGGAAGTACAGTTCCCACTCAGCCCAGTCAAAACTGTTCGCTGCTCTGGCCCCCCAATGGTGGAACAAACTCCCTCACGACGCCAGGACAGCGGAGTCAATCACCACCTTCCGGAGACACCTGAAACCCCACCTTTTTAAGGAATACCTAGGATAGGATAAAGTAATCCTTCTCACCCCCCCCCTTAAAAGATTTAGATGCACTATTGTAAAGTGGCTGTTCCACTGGATGTCATAAGGTGAATGCACCAATTTGTAAGTCGCTCTGGATAAGAGCGTCTGCTAAATGACTTAAATGTAATGTAAATGTTTATGTTACTTCAATATATCCACATAATTTTCCTCCCTCATGATGCCATCTATTTTGTGAAGTGCACCAGTCCCTCATGCAGCAAAGAACCCCCACAACATGATGCTGCCACCCCCGTGCTTCACAAATGGGATGGTGTTCTCTGGCTAGCAAGCATCCCCCTTTTTCCTCCAAACATAACGATGGTCTTTGTCCCCATGTGCAGTTACAAACCGTAGTCTGGCTTTTTTATGGAGGTTTTGGAGCAGTTGCTTCTTCCTCGCTGAGTGGCCTTTCAGGTTATGTCGATATAGGACTCGTTTTACTGTGGACGTTATAGATACTTTTGTACCTGTTTCCTCCAGCATCTTCACAAGGTCCTTTGCTGTTGTTCTGGGATGATTTGCACTTTTTGCACCAAAGTACGTTCATCCCTAGGATACAGAACGCGTCTCCTTCCTGGGGCGGTATGACGGCTGCTTGGTCCCATGGTGTTTATACTTGCATACTATTGATTGTACAGATGAACGTGGTACATTCAGGTGTTTGGAAATTGCTCCCAAGGATGACCCAGACCTGTGGAGGTCTACAATGTTTTTCTGAGGTCTTGGCTGATTTCTTTTGATTTTCCCTTGATGTCAAGCAAAGAGGCACTGGGTTTGAAGGTAGATCTTGAAATATATTCACAGGAACACCTCCAATTGACTCAAATGATTTCAATTAGCCTTTCAGAAGCCATGACATTTTCAACTTTGTGTATGTAAAATTCTGATCCACTGGAATTGTGATACAGTGAATTATAAGTGAAATAATGTGTCTGTAAACAATTGTTGGAAAAATTCCTTGTGTCATGCACGGACTTGCCAATACTATAGTTTGTTAACAAGAAATGTGTGGAGTGGTTGAAAACAAGTTTTAATGACTACAACCTAAGTGTATGTAAACTTCCGACTTCAACTGAATTTATTTGGACGGTGAAGCTAAAACTTTTAATTTGGCTCTATACTCAAGCATTTTAGATTGTAGAGCAGAGTTCTATGTGAGGCGACAGTACACCTTTTATTTGAGGGTATTTTTATACATATTTTTTTTTACATTACATTACATTATTTTTTCAGCGTTTAGAAATGAAAGCACTTTATGTATCTCGTCCCCCCATTTGAAAGTGTCATAAGTATTTGGACAAATCCACTTACAGGGCATTAAATGCATTTTGTCCTATCCTAGCATGTAATGAAGGTTAAGCTTGTGACTTTACAAAATTGTTGGATCCAATTTCAGTTTGTTTTGGTTGTGTTTTAGTTTATCTTGTGCCCAAAATAAATTAATGGGAAATAATGTATTATGTCATTTTGGAGTCACTTTTATTGTAAATAATAATAGAATATGTTTCTGAATACTTTTACATTGATGTGAATGCTACCATCATTATGGATAATCATGAATAAATCGTGAATAATAATGAGTGAAAAAGTTACAGATGCATAATTATCATGCTCCCAAGAAAACCCTAACCTCCAATGTTATTGGTAATGGTGAGAGACTTTGCGTGCTAGGAATGTGCGACCAAATACTGAACTTCTGACTAAATGTAATACACTATAAGTGAATTTGTCCCAATACTTATGACACCTTCAAATGGAGGGAGTAGATTCACAAAGTGCTTTCTAAATGGTAAAACAGAGTTGTATTAAAACATCCTGAAATAAAAGGTGACATTCTGTACTGTTGCCTCATATAAAGCATTTGATCTCAAATCTAAAATGCTGGAATATAGAACCAAATTAAAAGTTTTAGCCCCACTGTCCAAATAAATACGTAGGGGAGTGTATGTAGGGGAGTGTAAATAGGGGAGTGTAAGTAAGGGAGTGTATGTAGGGGAGTGTAAATAGGGGAGTGTAAGTAAGGGAGTGTATGTAGGGGAGTGTAAATAGGGGAGTGTAAGTAAGGGAGTGTATGTAGGGGAGTGTAAATAGGGGAGTGTAAGTAAGGGAGTGTATGTAGGGGAGTGTAAATAGGGGAGTGTAAGTAAGGGAGTGTATGTAGGGGAGTGTAAATAGGGGAGTGGAAGTAAGGGAGTGTATGTAGGGGAGTGTAAATAGGGGAGTGTAAGTAAGGGAGTGTATGTAGGGGAGTGTAAATAGGGGAGTGTAAGTAAGGGAGTGTATGTAGGGGAGTGTAAATAGGGGAGTGGAAGTAAGGGAGTGTATGTAGGGGAGTGTAAATAGGGGAGTGTAAGTAAGGGAGTGTATGTAGGGGAGTGTAAATAGGGGAGTGGAAGTAAGGGAGTGTATGTAGGGGAGTGTAAATAGGGGAGTGGAAGTAAGGGAGTGTATGTAGGGGAGTGTAAATAGGGGAGTGGAAGTAAGGGAGTGTATGTAGGGGAGTGTAAATAGGGGAGTGTAAGTAAGGGAGTGTATGTAGGGGAGTGTAAATAGGGGAGTGGAAGTAAGGGAGTGTATGTAGGGGAGTGTAAATAGGGGAGTGTAAGTAAGGGAGTGTATGTTCTGGTTGTCATAGCAGAATATCTGACTGAGTGTTTGAAATAACTGTGCAAGGTGTTGGCTGAGGTTCTCTCACAACAACCCTCACTTAAACACCTAATTGAATCATCTATCACTACATGTAATCTAATTTTACTACATTATTATCAAATAATCTTATAATTTATTGTTTTATTATAACAGCTGAACAATTCTCTAATTTAACTTGAAGTCAAGGTAGGATGCACTTCCAAGTAAGGGCTGCTGGATTGAGGTAACCATGGAAACAAATGGCTCCTTCATTAAGAGCAGTCTTCAGCATGAGTGTAATGCACTCACCTCACCACACAGGCCAAGAGTACCTCCTGTGAGTAGTGTAGGAGACAGACCAATGTTTCTTCTCTTTCTGTTTTATTGTATTGCTGTGTTCCAGTAAAGGCTGGTCAGTCTTCCTCTTACTCTCCCAGTGAGCTAGAAAATCTCCCACTTGATGCCTGTGGTAAGAAGCCCATTACGGTGTGCACCATCAAGACTACATAAAACACAGCACTGAGGCCCAAAGCTGTAACGACCCTGTCTAACGGCCTCAGCTACTGTACTGACCCATGCCAACTTTCATCCAATTAAATAGGAACGTTAAGGACATTCGTGTGGTGGAAGGATACCAGAGAGGGTCTATAAAGTTTCACTTTCAGAGGTGTTGCTGTCCCTTTTTGTTTTGAAGTAAACTCGCGCACACACACGCACACGTGCACACACACAAACACACACACACACAAACCCTCACACTCCTTCTGCTGCCAAACAGACATTTTAAACAACTGGGAACGAGGGGACCGCCAGAGCCGCCAATATCATTCTCTCTCTGACACCTCAAGCCACAGACGTGACAGAGGAGAGAGAGGGAGAGAGAGAGAGAGAGAGAGAGAGAGAGAGAGAGAGAGAGAGAGAGAGAGAGAGAGAGAGAGAGAAGGAAAGAGTTCTTACCTCTCAGTAGAGTGGGGCCGTAGTTGCCGAAGGAATCAAAGATGCTGTTAGAAGCCATGTCCTCGTGCCTGAAGTGGTGCCAGAGTCGTCGCCAGCCCTCTACAGTTGATAATGATCAACCCTGGAGAGACACAGGGGTTGAAAGAGAGAATGAAAGAGTGAGAGAGAGGAGAGCAAGAGAGGACAGATCCTGGAACTCAGAGCCTGTTTGCTACCAAGAATTTTGGGTTTGTGACTACCGCAGGAATCCCTAGCCACAAGCCTGCAAAGAGAGCAGCATATGTTTGCTGCACCAGGGGTATAAGGCATTAAGAAAGAGAGAGAGGGAGAGAGAGTGATAAGGTGAGGGAGAGTGAGAGGGAGAGAGTGAGAGAGAGAGAGAGTGAGAGAGAATGATAAGGTGAGGGAGAGTGAGAGAGAGAGAGTGAGAGAGAGAGAGGGAGAGAGAATGATAAGGTGAGGGAGAGTGAGAGAGAGAGTGAGAGAGAGAGAGGGAGAGAGAATGATAAGGTGAGGGAGAGTGAGAGTGAGAGAGAGAATGATAAGGTGAGGGAGAGTGAGAGAGAGAGAGAGAGTGAGAGAGAGAGAGGGAGAGAGAATGATAAGGTGAGGGAGAGTGAGAGAGAGAGAGTGAGAGAGAGAGAGAGAGGGAGAGAGAATGATAAGGTGAGGGAGAGTGAGAGTGAGAGAGAGAATGATAGTCTGGGAGAGTTAGGGTGAGTGTGGCTATACTGAGGTGCAGTGACACAGTCCCCCTCCAGGACTCTGGCCTTCCAGTGGACTCACCGTTGCTGTATCAGATCTGAACGTCCTGTTAGCGGCCTGGGGTAGGGTGGCAGGGAGGTGTGGTGCTGTGCTGGTCCGGTCCGTCAGTGGGCAGTGGCTCTGAGGTTACCTAGGTTCTCTCTCTCTGTCAGGAGACGTGGTGTCCCACGGTGGTGACCTGACTGGAGCGTCAGTGTTTACTAGCGCCGGCTAAAGCCACAGCTCTCTCTGTATCCTCGCCATCCTCCAGCTCCCCTCCTTGAGTGGTGGAGCCCGCGTCACATGTCACGTGAGGTCACAGGGCCTCTCCTCCCCTCCTCTCTCTCTTATTTTCGTTCTTACTCTGTGTAGCTTCTTTTTTTCCTCTTTGCTTTTACTTTCCACAGCTCTCTCTTTCCCTCTCTCCTTTCTCTCTGTCTTTTGATTGGTCAAAGATTGGCCAAGTTTTGAATGTTCTACTTTCTTTTAAGTTCAAACCAGGCAGCGGCCTACGCTACTTTATCAGAGGGTGCCGAAACCCAATGTGAACAACCAGAAAAACATTAAACACACATTAAGAGAAACAGAAATAAGAAAGCTTTAGCGAGAGCCAGAGATCATAAGAGAGAGAGAGAGAGTGCTGTATAGTGTAGGGAGATGAGTGGGGTTTGCTGCCGCAAGGAGAGAGGAAAGAAGCAGAGCAAAGCAGAGAGGGTTCTGTCTCTGAGCTCCTTCAGAGAGAGACTGTGTGTTTCTGTGTATATGTCTGACTCACTGCACATCTGTGTTTGTAAGAACTGGTGGTTTTGGGCCTACAAAACCAACCCTCCACCCTCACTTACCACTTGATAGGATCCTAATCTTAGCCTCATTAGAAGAGGCAGTTCCAGCACTTCAGTTTACCCTCTCCTTGTTGTTATTGTCTCCTCTCCTCTCCTCTCCTCTCCTCTCCTCTCCTCTCCTCTCCTCTCCTCTCCTCTCCTCTCCTCTCCTCTCCTCTCCTCTCCTCTCCTCTCCTCTCCCTCTCCTCTCCTCTCCTCTCCTCTCCCTCTCCCTCCTCTCCTCTCCTCTCCTCTCCTCTCCTCTCTCCTCTCCTCTCCTCTCTCTCCTCTCCTCTCCTCTCCTCTCCTCTCCTCTCCTCTCCTCTCCTCTCTCCTCTCCTCTCCTCTCCTCTCCTCTCTCATCTCCTCTCCTCTCCTCTCCTCTCCTCTCCTCTCCTCTCCTCTCATCTCATCTCATCTCATCTCATCTCATCTCATCTCATCTCATCTCCTCTCTCCTCTCTCCTCTCCTCTCCTCTCCTCTCCTCTCCTCTCATCTCATCTCATCTCATCTCATCTCATCTCATCTCATCTCATCTCCTCTCCTCTCCTCTCCTCTCCTCTCCTCTCAGGTATTATTATTTCTCTCTCCCACTATCCCTTTCACTATTCTTTTCTACTTTCTGTCACACAATATAATTATTTAGGGATATTTATTTCACACCTGTAGTACAGGACAAATGAGAAATCAAGTTTATTAAATATTTAGAAATTGTATAAACATAGATCCACTACTACATAATTTACTAAAATGCATTATGATTTTGAGCAAAACATGACTGTGAATTCCCCCCCCCCCCCTCAAATATCTAAACCGGACTTAACCTGATTGTGGTTTTGACACTTTCAAAAAGCTCATACTCTGGGCAGGGCTCTGTAGAGTCATATGTTAATATATAATTTATAATTAAAACATGTAGAAATTCAGGAAGCAAACCAGACAGACAGACAAATACACTCTTAGAAAAAAAGGTGTTACCTAGATCAGAAATGTTTGTTTTTTCTGATTGTCCCCATACTGTAGGAGAACCCTTTGAATAACCCCTTTTGGTTCCAGGTAGAACCCAACATGGAACCCTGAAGCTTTCTACCTGGAACCAAAAAGGGTTCTTACCTGAAACCAAAAACTTTTGCAACCCTTTTTCTAAGAGACAGACAGACATTGCCCTCTGAGGTACTAGACACTGCATGTGCGAGTCATACTGTAGGTGGGGGTGGGTTAGCCAGCCAAGCTACCAAAACGTCCCCCCTCTCCTCACTCTCTCTCCCAGTCATCCTAACCATGTCTGGCCATGGGACAACACGACCCACAACCACTGTCTGGGAAGTCATGTGACCCTTGGCAACCTGTGTGTGTGTGTGTGTGTGTGTGTGTGTGTGTGTGTGTGTGTGTGTGTGTGTGTGTGTGTGTGTGTGTGTGTGTGTGTGTGTGTGTGTGTGTGTGTGTGTGCGTGCGCGTGCGCGTGTGCGTGTGTGTGTGTGTGTGTGTGCGCGTGCGCGTGTGCGTGTGCGTGTGCGTGTGCATGCATGTATATGTATGTGCTACTTGGGAATTTTATGCATTTGTGAATATTGTTGTGTATTATTTAGCAAATCTATTATCCTTTCACGTATTATCCTTTCATGTTTCTGTATGTGTAGCGTGTGACTCTTGACCCTCACGTGGTTGTGTGCTAATTGCTGGACAGAACTGTGTGCTCCATGTTCTGGTCTGTGTGTGTGTGTCTGTGTGCCTCAGAGCCCACACTGGCCTGTAAAATAGCAGTTTCCTTTGGTTAGGCGACAACGTGGGGACGGGGGAAGACACGGTATCGGGGAGTGTGACCCGAAGGCTGAGGTCACAACAGTCCCCAAAGCTTTTATCAGTCCATCTCCTGGGCCACGACAGGTCTCTGACTTGAGCTCACACAACTCATAGCACCCTGTTCACACCTCCGCAGCCCGCGCTTCCCGCACATCGCCAGGAGACCAGGAGATGACAGCTCTCAGTGGAACTATCATTTAGTGTACCAGAGAGCCTGGTTAAAACATGGGTTGAAGTGTGACATGTTTGACATGAAGAGATGTTACTCTAGTGAAGAGTCTTTCTGAGTTTTTAACCAGCCCAGAACACAGAGTTGTGGTGCCACTTCCAGTTTACAGTCGAGATTGATACACTACTCCTTTACTCTCCTACTCGGATCTCCTCTACTCTCCTCCTCTACACTCCTCCCCTACTCTCCTCCAAGACAATCCTCCTCGACTCTCCTCCAAGACATTCCTGCTTTACTCTCCTACTCTAATCTCATCTACTCTCCTCCCCTACTCTCCTCAATTCTCCTCCTCTTCTCTCCTACTTCACTCTCCACCTCTGCTCTCCTCCTCCACACTCCTCTTCTACGATCCACCTCTAATCTACTCCTCTCCTCTCCTCTACACTCCTCATCTAATCTCCTCCTCTACACTCCTCCAATACCCTCCAAATCTAATCTCCTCCTCTCCTCTCCTCTACTCTTCTACTCTACTCTCCGACACAGCTCTCCTCCTCTAATCTCCTTCTCCACTCTCCTCCTCTACTCTCCTCCAATCTCCTCATCCACTCTCCTCCTCCTCTCTCCTCCTCCACTCTCTTCCTCTACTCTCCTACTCTACTCTTCTCCTCCACTCTCCTCGCCACTCTCTTACTCGACTCTCCTCCTCCACTCTCCTATTAAACTCTCCTCCTTATTTATCCTCCTCTATTCACCTCCTCTACTCTCCTCCTCCACTCTCCACCTCTATTATCCTCCTCTACTCTCCTCCTCTATTATTTTCCGCAACTCTCCTCCTCTATTATCCTCCTCCACTCTCCACCGATATTATACTCATCTACTCTCCTCCTCTACTCTTCTCCTCTACTCTCCTCTTCTACTATCCTCCTCCACTCTCCACCTCTATTATCCTCTTCCACTCTTCACCTCTATTATCCTCCTCTACTCTACTCTCCTCCTCCACTCTTCACCTCTACTATCCTCCACTCTCCATCTCTATTATCCTCCTCCACTCTCCTCCTCTATTATCCTCCTCCACTCTCCACCGATATTATACTCCTCTACTCTCCACCTCTATTATCCTCCTCTACTCTCCCCCTCTATTATCCTCCTCTACTCTCCTCCTCTACTATCCTCCTCCACTCTCCACCTCTATTATCCTCCTCTACTCTCCTCCTCTACTCTCCTCTTCTACTATCCTCCTCCACTCTCCACCTCTATTATCCTCCTCCACTCTTCACCTTTATTATCCTCCTCTACTCTTCTCCTCTACTCTCCACCTCTATTATCCTCCTCCACTCTCCACCTCTATTATCCTCCTCTACTCTCCTCCTCTACTCTACACCTCTATTATCCTCCTCTACTCCCCACCCCTATTATCCTCCTCTATTCCCAACCTCTATTATTCTCCTCTATTCACCTCCTCTACTCTCCTCCTCTACTCCCCACCTATATTATCCTTCTCTACTATCCTCCACTACTCTCCTCCTCTACTCTCCACCTCTATTAGCCTCCTCTACTCTCCTCCTCTATTATCCTCTTCTACTCTCCTCCTCCACTCTCCTATTAAACTCTCCTCCTTTTTTATCCTCCTCTATTCACCTTCTCTACTCTCCTCCTCTAATCTCCTTCTCCACTCTCCTCCTCTACTCTCCTCCAATCTCCTCATCCACTCTCCTCCTCGACTCTCCTCCTCCACTCTCCTATTAAACTCTCCTCCTTATTTATCCTCCTCTATTCACCTCCTCTACTCTCCTCCTCCACTCTCCACCTCTATTATCCTCCTCTACTCTCCTCCTCTATTATTTTCCGCAACTCTCCTCCTCTATTATCCTCCTCCACTCTCCACCGATATTATACTCATATACTCTCCTCCTCTACTCTTCTCCTCTACTCTCCTCTTCTACTATCCTCCTCCACTCTCCACCTCTATTATCCTCCTCCACTCTTCACCTCTATTATCCTCCTCTACTCTACCCTCCTCCTCCACTCTCCACCTCTACTATCCTCCACTCTCCACCTCTATTATCCTCCTCCACTCTCCTCCTCTATTATCCTCCTCCACTCTCCACCGATATTATACTCCTCTACTCTCCACCCCTATTATCCTCCTCTACTCTCCCCCTCTATTATCCTCCTCTACTCTCCTCCTCTACTATCCTCCTCCACTCTCCACCTCTATTATCCTCCTCTACTCTCCTCCTCTACTCTTCTCCTCTACTCTCCTCTTCTACTATCCTCCTCCACTCTCCACCTCTATTATCCTCCTCTACTCTCCTCCTCTACTCTTCTCCTCTACTCTCCTCTTCTACTATCCTCCTCCACTCTCCACCTCTATTATCCTCCTCTACTCTCCTCCTCTACTCTTCTCCTCTACTCTCCTCTTCTACTATCCTCCTCCACTCTCCACCTCTATTATCCTCCTCCACTCTCCACCTCTATTATCCTCCTCTACTCTCCTCCTCTACTCTACACCTCTATTATCCTCCTCTACTCCCCACCCCTATTATCCTCCTCTATTCCCAACCTCTATTACTCTCCTCTATTCACCTCCTCTACTCTCCTCCTCTACTCCCCACCTATATTATCCTTCTCTACTCTCCTCCGCTACTCTCCTCCTCTACTCTCCACCTCTATTAGCCTCCTCTACTCTCCTCCTCTATTATCCTCCTCTACTCTCCTCCTCTCCACCTCTATTATCCCCCTCTTCTCTCCACCTCTATTATCCTCCTCTACTCTCCTCCTCTAGTATCCTCGTCTACACTCCTCCTCAACTCTCCTCCTCCACACTCCTCCTCTACTATCCTACTCTACACTCCACTTCTCACCTCCTCCACTCTCCTCCTTTACTCTCTTCCTCTCCTCTCCTCTCCTCTCCTCTCCTCTCCTCTCCTCTCCTCTCCTCTCCTCTCCTCTCCTTCTCTACACTCCTCCCCCACTCTCTTCCTCCACACTCCTCCTCTACTCTCCTTCTCCAAACTCCTCTTCTCTCCTCCTCAACTCTCCCCCCGCTCTCCTCCTTTAATCTCATCCTCCACTCTCCTCCTACTCTCTCCTCCTCCACTTTCTTCCTCCACTCTCCACCTCTTTATCCTCCTCGTCTCTCCACCTCTTTATACTCCTCTACTCTCCACCTCTTTATCCTCCTCTACTCTCCTCCTCTATTATCCTCATATACTCTCCTCCTCTACCATATTCTCCCCAAAACTCTCCACCTCCAGTCTCCTCTACTCTCCTCAACTACTCTCCTCTTCGCTCTTCTCCTCTATTATCCTCCTCTACTCTCCTCTATTATCCCCCTCTACTCTCCACCTCTATTATCCTCCTCTACTCTACTCTCCACCTCCACTCTCCTCCTCTACTCTCCACCTCTATTATCCTCCTCTACTCTCCACCTCTTTATCCTTCTCTACTCTCCTCCTCTATTATCCTCCTCTACTCTCCTCCTTTTTTATCCCCTTCTACTCTCCACCTCTATTATACTCCATTACTCTCCTCCTCTATTATACTCCTCTATTCTTCACCTCTACTCTCCTCCTCTACTCTCCATCTCTACTCTACACCTCTATTATCCTCCCCTACTCTCCACCTCTACTCTACACCACTATTATCCCCCTCTACTCTCCTCCCCTACTATCCTCCTCTACTCTCCTCCTCTATTATCCTCCTCTACTCTCCACCTCTATTATCCTCCTCTACTATCCACCTCTATTATCCTCCTCTACCCTCCACCTCTATTATCCTCCTCTACTCTCCTCCTCTATTATCCTCCTCTACTCTCCACCTCTATTATCATCCTCTACTATCCACCTCTATTATCCTCCTCTACTCTCCACCTCTTTATCCTTCTCTACTCTCCTCCTCTATTATCCTCCCCTACTCTCCTCCTTTTTTATCCCCTTCTACTCTCCACCTCTATTATACTCCATTACTCTCCTCCTCTATTATACTCCTCTATTCTTCACCTCTACTCTCCTCCTCTACTCTCCATCTCTACTCTACACCTCTATTATCCTCCCCTACTCTCCACCTCTACTCTACACCACTATTATCCCCCTCTACTCTCCTCCCCTACTATCCTCCTCTACTCTCCTCCTCTATTATCCTCCTCTACTCTCCACCTCTATTATCCTCCTCTACTATCCACCTCTATTATCCTCCTCTACCCTCCACCTCTATTATCCTCCTCTACTCTCCTCCTCTATTATCCTCCTCTACTCTCCACCTCTATTATCCTCCTCTACTATCCACCTCTATTATCCTCCTCTACTCTCCACCTCTATTATCCTCCTCTACTCTCCTCCTCTAATTTCACCCTCTATTCCCCACCTCTATTATCCTCCTCTACTCTCCACTTCTATTATACTATTCTACTCTCCTCCTCTGTTATACTTCTCCACTCTCCACCTTTTTCCTCCTTTATTCCCCACCTCTATTATCCTCCCCTACTCTCCACCTCTATCCTCCTTTATTCCCCACCTCTATTATCTTCATCTACTCTCCACCTCTATTATCCTCCTCTACTCTCCAACTCTATTTTCCTCCTCTGCTATCCACCTCTATTATCCTCCTCTTCTCTCCTCCTCTATTATCCTCCTCTACTCGACACCTCTTTATCCTCCTCTGCTATCCACCTCTATTATCCTCCTCTACTCTCCTCATCTATTATCCCACTCTACTCTTCACCTCTATTATACTCCTCTACTCTCATCCTCTATCATACTCCTCTACTCTCCACTTCTACTCTCCTCCTCTATTATCCTCCTCTACTCTCCACCACTATTATCCTCATCTACTCTCCTCCCTACTATCCTCCTCTACTCTCCTCCTCTACTCTCCTCCCCTACTATCCTCCTCTACTCTCCTCCTCTACTATCCACCTCTATTATCCTCCTCTACTCTCCACCTCTTTATCCTCCTCTACTCTCCTACTCTATTATCCTCCTCTACTCTCCTCCTCTATTATCCCCCTCTACTCCCCACCTCTATTATACTACTCTACTCTCAACCTCTATTATACTCCTCTACTCTCCAACACTATTATCCTCCTCTACTCTCCTCCCCTACTATCCTCCTCTACTCTCCTCCTCTACTGTCCACCGCTATTATCCTCCTCTACTCTCCACCTCTATTATCCTCCTCTGCTATCCACCTCTATTATCCTCCTCTACTCTACTCCTCTATTATCCTCCTCTACTCGACACCTCTTTATCCTCCTCTGCTATCCACCTCTATTATCCTCCTCTACTCTCCTCCTCTATTATCCCACTCTACTCTTCACCTCTATTATACTCCTCTACTCGCATCCTCTATCATACGCCTCTACTCTCCACTTCTACTCTCCTCCTCTATTATCCTCCTCTACTCTCCACCACTATTATCCTTGTCTACTCTCCTCCCCTACTATCCTCCTCTACTCTCCTCCTCTACTCTCCTCCCCTACTATCCTCCTCTAATCTCCTCCTCTACTATCCACCTCTATTAACCTCCTCTACTCTCCACCTCTTTATCCTCCTCTACTCTCCTACTCTATTATCCTCCTCTACTCTCCTCCTCTATTATCCCCTCTACTCCCCACCTCTATTATACTACTCTACTCTCATCCTCTATTATACTCCTCTACTCTCCACCTCTACTCTCCTCCTCTATTATCCTCCTCTACTCTCCACCACTATTATCCTCCACTACTCTCCTCCCCTACTATCCTCCTCTACTCTCCTCCTCTACTCTCCACCTCTATTATCCTCCTCTGCTCTCCTCCTCTATTATCCTCCTCTACTCTCCACCACTATTATCCTCCTCTACTCTCCTCCCCTACTATCCTCCTCTATTATCCTCCTCTACTCTCCACCTCTATTATCCTCCTCTGCTCTCCTCCTCTATTATCCTCCTCTGCTATCCACCTCTATTATCCTCCTCTACTCTCCTCCTCTATTATCCTCCTCTACTCGACACCTCTTTATCCTCCTCTGCTATCCACCTCTATTATCCTCCTCTACTCTCCTCCTCTATTATCCCACTCTACTCTTCACCTCTATTATACTCCTCTACTCTCATCCTCTATCATACTCCTCTACTCTCCACTTCTACTCTCCTCTATTATCCTCCTCTACTCTCCACCACTATTATCCTCGTCTACTCTCCTCCCCTACTATCCTCCTCTACTCTCCTCCTCTACTCTCCTCCCCTACTATCCTCCTCTACTCTCCTCCTCTACTATCCACCTCTATTATCCTCCTCTACTCTCCACCTCTTTATCCTCCTCTACTCTCCTACTCTATTATCCTCCTCTACTCTCCTCCTCTATTATCCCCCTCTACTCCCCACCTCTATTATTATACTACTCTACTCTCATCCTCTATTATACTCCTCTACTCTCCACCTCTACTCTCCTCCTCTATTATCCTCCTCTACTCTCCACCACTATTATCCTCCTCTACTCTCCTCCCCTACTATCCTCCTCTACTCTCCTCCTCTACTCTCCACCTCTATTATCCTCCTCTGCTCTCCTCCTCTATTATCCTCCTCTACTCTCCACCTCTATTATCCTCCTCTACTTTCCACCTCTACTCTCCACCTCTATTATTCTTCTCTACTCTCCTCTATTATCCTCCTCTACTCTCCTCCTCTATTATCCCCCTCTGCTCTCCACCTCTATTATACTCCTCTACTCTCATCCTCTATTATACTCCTCTACTCTCCACCTCTAATCTCCTCCTCTATTGTCCTCTACTCTCCTCCTCTACTCTCTTCCTCTACTCTCCACCTCTATTATCCTCCTCTACTATCCACCTCTATTATCCTCCTCTACTCTCCACCTCTATTATCCTCCTCTACTCTCCTCCTCTATTATACTTCTCTACTCTCCACCTCTACTCTCCACCTCTATTATCCTCCTCTACTCTCCACCTCTATTCTCCTCCTCTACTCTCCTCCTCTATTATCCACCTCTTTTCTCCACCTCTATTATCGTCCTCTACTCTCCTCCTCTATTATACTTCTCTACTCTCCACCTCTACTCTCCACCTCTATTATCCTCCTCTACTCTCCACCTCTTTATCCTTCTCTACTCTCCTCCTCTATTATCCTCCTCTACTCTCCTCCTTTTTTATCCCCTTCTACTCTCCACCTCTATTATACTCCATTACTCTCCTCCTCTATTATACTCCTCTATTCTTCACCTCTACTCTCCTCCTCTACTCTCCATCTCTACTCTACACCTCTATTATCCTCCCCTACTCTCCACCTCTACTCTACACCACTATTATCCCCCTCTACTCTCCTCCCCTACTATCCTCCTCTACTCTCCTCCTCTATTATCCTCCTCTACTCTCCACCTCTATTATCCTCCTCTACTATCCACCTCTATTATCCTCCTCTACCCTCCACCTCTATTATCCTCCTCTACTCTCCTCCTCTATTATCCTCCTCTACTCTCCACCTCTATTATCATCCTCTACTATCCACCTCTATTATCCTCCTCTACTCTCCACCTCTTTATCCTTCTCTACTCTCCTCCTCTATTATCCTCCCCTACTCTCCTCCTTTTTATCCCCTTCTACTCTCCACCTCTATTATACTCCATTACTCTCCTCCTCTATTATACTCCTCTATTCTTCACCTCTACTCTCCTCCTCTACTCTCCATCTCTACTCTACACCTCTATTATCCTCCCCTACTCTCCACCTCTACTCTACACCACTATTATCCCCCTCTACTCTCCTCCCCTACTATCCTCCTCTACTCTCCTCCTCTATTATCCTCCTCTACTCTCCACCTCTATTATCCTCCTCTACTATCCACCTCTATTATCCTCCTCTACCCTCCACCTCTATTATCCTCCTCTACTCTCCTCCTCTATTATCCTCCTCTACTCTCCACCTCTATTATCCTCCTCTACTATCCACCTCTATTATCCTCCTCTACTCTCCACCTCTATTATCCTCCTCTACTCTCCTCCTCTAATTTCACCCTCTATTCCCCACCTCTATTATCCTCCTCTACTCTCCACTTCTATTATACTATTCTACTCTCCTCCTCTGTTATACTTCTCCACTCTCCACCTTTTTCCTCCTTTATTCCCCACCTCTATTATCCTCCCTACTCTCCACCTCTATCCTCCTTTATTCCCCACCTCTATTATCTTCATCTACTCTCCACCTCTATTATCCTCCTCTACTCTCCAACTCTATTTTCCTCCTCTGCTATCCACCTCTATTATCCTCCTCTTCTCTCCTCCTCTATTATCCTCCTCTACTCGACACCTCTTTATCCTCCTCTGCTATCCACCTCTATTATCCTCCTCTACTCTCCTCATCTATTATCCCACTCTACTCTTCACCTCTATTATACTCCTCTACTCTCATCCTCTATCATACTCCTCTACTCTCCACTTCTACTCTCCTCCTCTATTATCCTCCTCTACTCTCCACCACTATTATCCTCGTCTACTCTCCTCCCCTACTATCCTCCTCTACTCTCCTCCTCTACTCTCCTCCCCTACTATCCTCCTCTACTCTCCTCCTCTACTATCCACCTCTATTATCCTCCTCTACTCTCCACCTCTTTATCCTCCTCTACTCTCCTACTCTATTATCCTCCTCTACTCTCCTCCTCTATTATCCCCCTCTACTCCCCACCTCTATTATACTACTCTACTCTCAACCTCTATTATACTCCTCTACTCTCCAACACTATTATCCTCCTCTACTCTCCTCCCCTACTATCCTCCTCTACTCTCCTCCTCTACTGTCCACCGCTATTATCCTCCTCTACTCTCCACCTCTATTATCCTCCTCTGCTATCCACCTCTATTATCCTCCTCTACTCTACTCCTCTATTATCCTCCTCTACTCGACACCTCTTTATCCTCCTCTGCTATCCACCTCTATTATCCTCCTCTACTCTCCTCCTCTATTATCCCACTCTACTCTTCACCTCTATTATACTCCTCTACTCGCATCCTCTATCATACGCCTCTACTCTCCACTTCTACTCTCCTCCTCTATTATCCTCCTCTACTCTCCACCACTATTATCCTTGTCTACTCTCCTCCCCTACTATCCTCCTCTACTCTCCTCCTCTACTCTCCTCCCCTACTATCCTCCTCTACTCTCCTCCTCTACTATCCACCTCTATTAACCTCCTCTACTCTCCACCTCTTTATCCTCCTCTACTCTCCTACTCTATTATCCTCCTCTACTCTCCTCCTCTATTATCCCCCTCTACTCCCCACCTCTATTATACTACTCTACTCTCATCCTCTATTATACTCCTCTACTCTCCACCTCTACTCTCCTCCTCTATTATCCTCCTCTACTCTCCACCACTATTATCCTCCACTACTCTCCTCCCCTACTATCCTCCTCTACTCTCCTCCTCTACTCTCCACCTCTATTATCCTCCTCTGCTCTCCTCCTCTATTATCCTCCTCTACTCTCCACCACTATTATCCTCCTCTACTCTCCTCCCCTACTATCCTCCTCTATTATCCTCCTCTACTCTCCACCTCTATTATCCTCCTCTGCTCTCCTCCTCTATTATCCTCCTCTGCTATCCACCTCTATTATCCTCCTCTACTCTCCTCCTCTATTATCCTCCTCTACTCGACACCTCTTTATCCTCCTCTGCTATCCACCTCTATTATCCTCCTCTACTCTCCTCCTCTATTATCCCACTCTACTCTTCACCTCTATTATACTCCTCTACTCTCATCCTCTATCATACTCCTCTACTCTCCACTTCTACTCTCCTCTATTATCCTCCTCTACTCTCCACCACTATTATCCTCGTCTACTCTCCTCCCCTACTATCCTCCTCTACTCTCCTCCTCTACTCTCCTCCCCTACTATCCTCCTCTACTCTCCTCCTCTACTATCCACCTCTATTATCCTCCTCTACTCTCCACCTCTTTATCCTCCTCTACTCTCCTACTCTATTATCCTCCTCTACTCTCCTCCTCTATTATCCCCCTCTACTCCCCACCTCTATTATTATACTACTCTACTCTCATCCTCTATTATACTCCTCTACTCTCCACTTCTACTCTCCTCCTCTATTATCCTCCTCTACTCTCCACCACTATTATCCTCCTCTACTCTCCTCCCCTACTATCCTCCTCTACTCTCCTCCTCTACTCTCCACCTCTATTATCCTCCTCTGCTCTCCTCCTCTATTATCCTCCTCTACTCTCCACCTCTATTATCCTCCTCTACTTTCCACCTCTACTCTCCACCTCTATTATTCTTCTCTACTCTCCTCTATTATCCTCCTCTACTCTCCTCCTCTATTATCCCCCTCTGCTCTCCACCTCTATTATACTCCTCTACTCTCATCCTCTATTATACTCCTCTACTCTCCACCTCTAATCTCCTCCTCTATTGTCCTCTACTCTCCTCCTCTACTCTCTTCCTCTACTCTCCACCTCTATTATCCTCCTCTACTATCCACCTCTATTATCCTCCTCTACTCTCCACCTCTATTATCCTCCTCTACTCTCCTCCTCTATTATACTTCTCTACTCTCCACCTCTACTCTCCACCTCTATTATCCTCCTCTACTCTCCACCTCTATTCTCCTCCTCTACTCTCCTCCTCTATTATCCACCTCTTTTCTCCACCTCTATTATCGTCCTCTACTCTCCTCCTCTATTATACTTCTCTACTCTCCACCTCTACTCTCCACCTCTATTATCCTCCTCTACTCTCCACCTCTATTATCCTCCTCTACTCTCCTCCTCTATTATCCTCCTCTACTCTCCTCCTCTATTATCACCCTCTTTTTCCACCTCTATTAGCCTCCTCTACTCTCCTCCTCTATTATACTTCTCTACTCTCCTCCGCTACTCTCCAACTCTATCCTCCTTTATTCCCATCCTCTATTATCCTCCTCTACTCTCCACCACTATTATCCTCCTCTACTCGCATCCCCTACTATCCTCATCTACTCTCCACCTATATTATCCTCCTCTACTCTCCACCTCTTTATCCTCCTCTAGTCTCCACCTCTTTATCCTCCTCTACTCTCCACCTCTTTATCCTCCTCTACTCTCCACATCTTTATCCCCCTCTTCTCTCCACCTCTTTATCCTCATCTACTCTCCACCTCTTTCTCCTCCTCTACTCTCCACCTCTTTTTCCTCCTCTACTCTCTTCCTATTATCTCCTTTCTTCTCCTCCTCCACTCTCCTCCTCTACTCTCCTCCTCCACTCTCCTCTCCTCTTCCACTCTCCTCCTCCACTCTCCTCCTACATTCTCCTCCTCTACTCTCCTTTTCCACTATCCTCCTCCACTCTCCTATTCTATTCTCCCCCTCTGCTCTCCTCCTCTCCTCTCCTCATCCCCTCTCCTCCTCTCCTCTCCTCCTCTACTCTCCTCCTCCACTCTCCTCTACACTCTATATCCACTCTCCTCCTTTACTCTCCTCCTCCACTCTACTCCCCTACTCTCTTCGGCTACTCTTCTACTCTAATCTCCGTCTCCACTCTCCTCATCTTATCTCCTCCTCCACTCTCGTCCTCTACACTCCTCCTCTACTCTCCTCCTATACAATCCTCCCCTAATATCCTCTATGCTCCTTCTCTAATCTAACGACTCTCCTCCTCTACACTCCTCCACTACTATCCTCTTCTCTGCTAATCTACTCTCCTCCTCTACCCTCCTTTACTCCCCTCCTCT
The DNA here is from genome assembly GCF_023373465.1 of Oncorhynchus keta. NCBI lineage: Eukaryota > Metazoa > Chordata > Actinopteri > Salmoniformes > Salmonidae > Oncorhynchus > Oncorhynchus keta. Next base: position 18,753,327 of record NC_068449.1, read on the forward strand.
ACTCTCCTCCATTCTCCACGTCTACTCTCCTCCACTACTCTCTTCTACTACTCTCCTCCCAAACTATCCTCCACTACTCTCCTCTACTCTCCTCCAATACTCTCCTCCTCTACTCTCCTCCACTACTCTCCTCCTCTACTCTCCTCCTCTACTCTCCTCCTCTACTCTCCTCCTTTACTGTCCTCCTCTACTCTCCTCCTCTATTATCCTCCTCTACTCTCCTCCACTACTCTCCTCCTCTCCTCTACTGTCCTCCTCTTCTCTCCTCGACTACTCTACTACTTCACTCTCCTCCTCTATTCTCCTCTCCTCTCCTCTACTCTACTCTACTCTACTCTACTCTACTCTACTCCTCTCCTCATCAAATCTCCACTTCTCTACTCTATTCTCCTATCATCCTTTTCTCTACTCCACCACTCTACACTACTCACCCCTACTCTCATCTACTCTCCTACTCTCCTTCTCTACTCTCCTTCTCTACTATCCACATCTACTCTCCTGCATTACTCAATCCAATCCCATTACATTTAAATTATTCATTTTAAATTACAGTATGTTTGAATTTTAGATTTTTCCAAGGAAAATCAATTTAGTCATTCAACCATCAGGGAACAGAGACAAGCAAAATCAAATATGGTGCCATCCCCAGCCTTTCTGTTTCTGTAGTTATACATCATGTGACCATTATTGTTCTGGAGCAATAAAGGGAATTGGATCTGTCCA